>NC_051226.1:26358523-26523523 GCF_015220715.1 Pygocentrus nattereri | reverse complement strand
CGTTTTGGATGGTAAATAAAATATTTATTTGCGTTGCAGATATTTCTGTCACCGGCCCTTTAAGCCCAGTCAGTAAGTCTCTTTACAGTCACACCAAAACACTGAATAAATGATTTAATTCAGTTAAGCTGAAAGTTTTGAGAATCGGTGGATTTGCTTTTCCATTTTACAGCAATGTTCAGGCTAAGCGGATGTGTTTAGATTCTTTTTTCACCTTAAACAAATTAGTTCTGGTTTAGAAGCATGAAAAGTCCCTCCAAAAATAGGTTTGAAAACTCAAGGGCCTTTCTCAGGAAAAAGGTTGGGCTGTTATTACAGCATTTTGTGGCGGGTCCACCTCTCAAATAGCCCTGGTTAAATGTAGTCATTCTGGTGAACATTTACAGGAGATCTCAAAATAAAATGTCAGTGCTAGACTGGAGGAAAGAGGAAAGAGCTGCTAATATCTTTAACTGTGAATGTTCATGTTGAGCTAAGATTACGGAGAAAGGCTACTTCAAACGAAATCAATAAAGAGGCTTGTTAAAAAGTTTTAACACTGTCAGAGCAAGAATAAACACCCGATTGAGTTTAAAACAATGTTTCAGCCCACATTCAAGGCCTTCATCAGATATACAACACTCAAAACAAAGGAAGTTGTGTGTTTTGTGTTGGGTCTTGTATATCTGATGAAATCTTCAAATATAGGCTGAAACATTATGTTTTTAAACTATTGTTGTGTTTAGCATCTTTTCCATAACGACCATATACCACGAGGCAGCCATATAAAATGGGAAATGTAAATTCATATACTGCAAAACTTTTTCCATATCACAGTTTCATTTGAATTTGCCTGTGATTGGCTCTCGTAGCCCTGTAGTTAAATAGCTTATGGCTTGTCTTGAACAGCAACAGCTAACTGATTTTTGTGAGTAGCTGATGTGGCTTCTTTCCTAGCTTCTCCTTAGTGCAGACATAATCAGAGTATATATTTATGAACATATAGTTCTCTTTTGACATTCAGTATGACCTGAAAATTCTACATTTTCATGTTACCCGTCTTTTTGCGTTGCTTGTAAATGTATCCCTTGTGTGTAACTTTCATTTAATTAAAATTTATGTTCACTTTCCTTCGTTAACTTATTTTTAAAAACGACTACAGAAGTAGTCTTGTGTTTTGAAGTCATTTGTGTTGAAAGGGCATCTAGGACTCAGATTCAGAATCAGTGCTTTTATTTTATCAGTATGGGTCCATTTAAGACACATGAAATAAAACATACTCCACTGTATGCTGTAGGTTTAATATGATGCTGATATTGAGCTAAAGCATTGTAACATGGTGATCTATTCTGCTTTAAAGGTTTGCAAATTACAGGCCCCAAGATTGTTGCTGTAACGCACAGATTAGACGGTAAGAATGCTACAGTAAAGAGTATTAATGTTCAATTTGTGTGCACTGTTATTTTTTTTATATAAATGAATCTCTTCTTATTTGCCTATACATCAGTTAAAGGAAGGATTAATCATTTGTTCAAACTCTAGGATGTAGTGTCTTAAGACATCAACAAAGTACTGTGAGCTCTGTAGCCAAATCAGCTTCCAGAATTTAAGACATTTTGAAACTGAGATTGTGTTCAGTCTTAACTAAAATGTGTGCAATATGCAAATTCTCAGTGAACGACTACTACATTACCTGCAAAGTGCAGGCTGAGTCACTTAAAGCAGAGACTACAGTGTACTGGTTGGTCAACGGCAGCTTTGTGGAGGAGGCCTATCCAGATGGCAGAGTGAAAACATTTCAGAAACGGTAAGAACAGACATGAGCACAGCATGAATATATGACTATATGACAGTGAATCATTTACACCATTCCAGACTCTTTATAGCTGAAGAGGTCGATTATTACAGTCTGACTGTCAGAAACACCACAGTATTAGAGTCAGGCATGGTGATTATGCTGATGATACTGAGTTGTATGTGTCAGGTCAGTGACACAGTTGCATAGGATAGAATTACTGTGTTGAGAAAAAAAAAGCCTGGATAACCAGGACCTTCCACCTGCTGAACTGTGATAAGTCCAAAAATGAGGTTGCAGGTTTCATCCTTGACCTTGGCCTTAATGGTTTTTGCAGCGCAACCAAAAGCTACAGTTTAAGACCTTGGAGTAACACTGGATGCTAATTGGTTAACAGTGTCTCTAAGGCTGCATTTTCTTACTTAAACATATACAAAACAAGATGTGTGTTTAACCCTAAAATATACTGAGAAATAGGTTTATGCTCAATTAGACCACTGTAGTTACTGGCTAGTTGCCTTCCTGTCTCTCTAAATTGGTTCAGACCAGTTCCGAATGCATCAGCCCATGTGCTTACCAGGAAAAGTGTATTACTCCAGTCTTAATCTGTTTATGATGGCTTCCTGTTACGTTTCACAATGACTGCAAAATCTGGGTCATGACACATGAAGCTGTTCATTTTCTAGCTTTGGCGTATCTTACTTATTTATTGAAATGTTATAGCCCATCCAAACCATTTTGCTTTGCTGAAGCAGGCTTACCCATAGGACCACGTACAGCTTAGCTGGTGGAAGCTCATGAACACTGGAATAGCATTGAAGAGAATATTTGCCGTGCAAGCACGACGGATTAAAAACATGTTTGCAGTAGCATATGCCTAGAAATACTGTGGCTCATTTTCTAATTGCAATACTCCTTATAATTGATAACACATAACTCAAATGTGATATATGTATGTATACCATGAATACTGTAATGTATTATTTAAGAAAGTTGTTGCTCAACAGTTCTGTGCATTATAAATAAGCAAAGCATGCATTAATCATTTCAGCCTGGCTGTTGGAAACATCATGGTATAGAGTCAGTGCTGGTTAGTGTGGTCACTGATTTAGTTGTTGCCTCAGGCCTTGTTCAGACTGCCAGCCCAAGTGTGTTTTTTGGCATGTCCAGGTTGATTTTTGATAATCTGGACAGATTAAAAAAAAAGAATGTAAACGCATTTTGAAGGTGGTTTGAAATGCAGTTCCAGTTGGATTTTTACAGGTGTGTCTCAGTGTGGATGCTCTGGCCACACAAATCACATTTCAAAGTGTCTTTTGCGTCACTTGCAACACGACAATCAATCATGATATTTACATTTGGCTGACGCTCGTATCCAGAGCGACTTACAATTTGATTGCTTTACACAGGTAGGCAAAGGTAGTGTTAGGAGTCTTGCCCACGGACTCTTATTGGTATAGTGTAGGGTGCTTACCCAGGCAGGGGATTGAACCCCAGTCTACAGCATAGAAGGCAAAGGTGTTACCCACTACACTACACCAACCACAAATATCAAATGATAAGTGACAGAAGTGATTGTTTGGAGGGCGAGATGATGCACCTCCATCTCTTCTGCATCCACATTTGAAATACGCGTCACCAGTGTTGCTATAGATGACTACATTGTTACCACAGCAACCCTTACAGGTAGATTGATGATCTCATACAAATCTGATCTGGTCACTTTTATAACACGGCACGGTGGTGTGGTGGGTAGCGCTGTCGCCTCACAGCAAGGAGGACCTGGGTTCGATTCCCCGGCCGGGCGACCAGGGTCCTCTCTGTGTGGAGTTTGCATGTTCTCCCCGTGTCTGCGTGGGTTTCCTCCGGGTTCTCCGGTTTCCTCCCACAGTCCAAAAGACATGCAGTTAGGCCATTTGTGTAAAATGATCAAATTGTAAGTCGCTCTGGATAAGAGCGTCAGCCAAATGCCGTTAATGTAATGTAATGTATAATAAATAACAGTGGGGACAGCAAATAAGTGTGGACAGTAGTCTCAAAAGATCTGGTTTGAGACACAAATCTGCCTTGCCTGCGGTCTGAATGCAGCCTCAGAATGTGGAAATGCCTCTTCTGATCTGGAACTGATGGCCTTGAATGCAGCTTTCCGATACAGTTGACAGTGAAATTTTATTAGACATCGTTTATTAGACACTCTAAATGTGTGTTGTTACACTCTTCCCCTGTATATACACAGTGAAAATAAAGTTGAATTGAATTAATGTTTTACAGCGTCACCAGTTCAAGTCGGCCCCTCAAGACTACTCTGCATTTCACACAGGTTTTACCAGAGGACTTCTCCACCACTTTGACCTGTATAGCACTGAACTCTGCTGGGTTTGACACGAGAAGGACAACATTAAAAAAAAAAAATGGGTGGGTATTCTGTTTCTTTTTCTTTCTCGTTTTTGTTCCCTTTGCTTTCTTTCCTTTTCTGTTTTTTTTTAAGTCAAACTTCTTGGAGAAAAAAAATGTTTTTTAATAACTTATTTTCCCATGTTTAGGCTACTGGATCATAAAAAGAGAATAGTGGTGTGATGCATGGCATGGGACGTCTTCAAAACGCACTGAGCAGCACTCAATTTAGATATTTGTATAACTCAGATTTATTCTAAATCTCTTTTGTACTTGACCCACAGAATATGCTAATGGTACATTGGAGCTGCTTCCCACCAAAAGTCAGTTGTGATAACTCAAATGATAGCTAAAGCTAGTTTTTGCAAATCTTGTTTTATTAAGGTTAATAAAGCGATAATGTTTACCATCTGCTGTTAAATACATAAAATGTTTGAAAGTCATTTACATAAACAGCACTTACCCGAAAGTATGTGTTCGGTTTTATGAAGGACTAATGTGTAAACTTGTTGTGATTAATTAAAAATGCAAAATACTTTCAATGAATGCTTTAGTATCATTTCAGACTGTTCTATATGTACTGTGGTGTAGATGTTTACTTGAGATGTAGGATATACTCACAGTGAATAAATGCTTGGTTTAATTTTCAAATGATGTTGTGTGTGTGTGTGTGTGTGTGTGTGTGTGTGTGTGTGTGTGTGTATAATAAACAAATAAGCAAGCATTTTAATTGTCCTAGCTTTTCTTAGTTATATGAACGTCCATGTAAATTAATTACAGCAACATGACTAACTGTATTTTTAGACTTTCCATGATTAAAAAATACAGAACAAAGACTAATAATAGAACAGCTCGAATGACGTTACACGCGCGCAGCTCTAGACTGACGTAATGATGTGACGATGCGATGACTAACAGTGGGGTTCCTGCACGTGCACAGCTCCGGTGTGTTCCAGGAAGCGAGCAAAATCAATAAGCAGTGCTAGACGACGTACACAAATCATGAACCTCAGTTAAAGTAGAGACCAGTAAAAGCAGAAGTCCTCCCTTTAGACCTCCACTTCAGTAAAAGTACTGAAATATTTGCCTTCCAATGTACGTATCGAAAGTAAAAGTACTGCATGCATGTACTGTAGTGGAGTATAAAGTAAGATAGCTGACTCTGAAATGTAGTGAAGTGAAAGTTAAAAGTCACCCAAAATGGAAATACTTCAGTAAAGTACAGATACACAAAAAATACTTAAGTACAGTAACAAATTACATTTATTAGTTACTGTCCACCACTGTCAATGTCTTTTTTCTAAGGCTTTTTTAAAGTAAACCTGACTCATTTTTATCAATTTCGGTTCCACGAAAGAAGCTAATCTGAAGCCCCACTCAGGTCAAGACAATCTGTGATTTTGGACAGACCTGGTCTGTGCAGGCTGAAGCTGAGGCTCAGCTGAGCCACAGAACCTGTAAGACAGGAGAATCCCCTGTCTGCAATGTCTTCCGGGTTTCTCAAACGCTAGAATGGGCCTACATGATGCATTTGAGCAAAATTATAGTTTATAAATGCTTAAACATTTTAAATGTAAAAGAATGCAGTAATTTCACATTTCACACATAACAGCATAAAACATTTTCACCGCTCTTATATTTTTAAGAGCTTTTAAGCTCGAGTTATAGGAGTTTAAAACCGCTCTTCAAGTAGGTACATGACGTCAGTGAGCGCGAACAGCCAATGAGCTGCTGCGCTCGCCCATCAATCATCACGCTCTGCCAGTAAAGCCCGCCTTCTGCTTATAACGCGTATATCACTCCGCTAAGACGCCGTTGCTAAGCAACGAGTTCGCTGGTTGTATGAGACGCTCAAATCATTTGCACGTTTTTACTCCCTACTTTGCGCAAAAACAGAGAAATGCACGCTGTTAAGATCCCATTTGACCGACAGCCCGTGTGGTCAGACTCTGAAGATGAGACTACACTAAATTCTCAAACCGCCATCACGGCTGAGCAAACTTTTCAGTCGGCAGCTGTGACAGAAGAACAGCTAAACAACCTGGAATCAGCCAGAAATGAACCGAATACCATTCGCCACGTGTGTAGTCTGATCTTCAGAGTTTGACCAAATCGGACTGAGCCATCAAACTGCAATAAAAAAAAACAAAAAAAGCTGCTCAGTGGTGATGACAGTTTGGGAATTTAGTGTAAGGGGCTGGAGAACGAACTGCTGGCTGTGCAGCGAGTGATGGAGCTCATTACTCTGACGTAGCTGCTGGTTAAGGAGCTATAATTTGGCGGAAGGAACTGCGAACATTAAAACATATGAACTAAATTACGGCCCGGTTTATTAATTTCTTACTTTTGCAAGGCCGGAAACAGCTGTTGTATAAAATATCGGGGACTCCGGAATGACGCACGACTACAGTGGTGCACGTCAAAAACATGACTGCAAAACGCCAGAGGGCGCCCGAGAGCGAGGGTAAAAGGAGTCAATGGCTGAAAATGGACGTTGAAATAGTTTCTAATCATTTTCCCAGAACGTTCTTTTAATTTTATAAAGCAGAAAAATGTATTTCACTATAAAATCAAACGCACTCCCTCTCGTGTTTAAGGAACCCCAGGTCTAAGCTTGATTTCTCTATGGCCAGAATGAATGGGAATTATCGCCCTGTGTTACATACAAATGTCCAGAACCCGATTCGTTTCATCCTGTGCACATTCTTCTCCCACATATCACTGGACCCTCCAAATTACAAGGTCGTTAAAGGACCTCAATACTAGCGCTGCTACATGAAAGCTAAAGCTACTGCGCATCAATTTGATGCCACTACATAAACCTACGGCGGGGTGTGGTGGTGTTCTGGCGAGCTGCGCCCCCTTATCGAACGTCCTACCGTGGCGCATATTCACAGGTACACCCGTAAACATCTCTGAGGACACCGGGAGGGGGTTCTGTGTCACCCAGTACATGACGACGAGGGACCATGGTAGAAAAGCACGTCAGTGGAAAGTTTCCCATTGTAAATTGCTTTATTCTCATAGGTTACGTAACATACATTGCTTATGGTTTGTACATCAGATGCTAGTATTTATAGTACATTAATTTTCTTTATTTGCAGACGTATTTATTTGAATGATAACATGACAGTTGAGCTGCTTGAGTCACCCCCTCTCTGTCCTTGCTGGAAGCGTGTATAATAGTTGTGGCTTGCCTGGAGTTACACAGACTTCCCTGTTGTTTGGGCACCCTTCTTATGCAGTTTCCCCTCTGTAGCCAAATCCTGCACTGGAACTGCAGTCGTGCTGGAAGTTACTATCACTTATTAAACAGTGATTTTACATTTTCTAATTTTTACTATTTGCTCAAAGAAAATGGCTTTTTAATCAAGGACCAACAGGAAAAATAAATATATAAATACATAAAATTTAATAAAAGTAAGTACAGGATATTTTCCGACTTGCCGATGAAGATGAAGACTCATCGG
The DNA here is from genome assembly GCF_015220715.1 of Pygocentrus nattereri. Taxonomy (NCBI): domain Eukaryota; kingdom Metazoa; phylum Chordata; class Actinopteri; order Characiformes; family Serrasalmidae; genus Pygocentrus; species Pygocentrus nattereri. Next base: position 26,515,885 of record NC_051226.1, on the reverse strand, counting down.
ACCCATCGTGGCTTGAAGGATCTAAGCAACTGCTTATACAACTTATAGCAAGAAATGGCTCCCCTCATCACTGTTATATTAAATAAACTTAATAATGTGTTATATACTCTGTACGAAACTCTGTACTATACATCTGGCCAGTAAGGGGCACTGAAAATTTATATTTTTAATCATAGTTTATCTCTTATCAATCCGTCGCCGCACAAAAAAGTTCTTTGCTCTAAATTCACGTGCAGCATTTTCGTATGAAACTCTTATTTTGCTCATGTTTCTGGTCGAGTCCACCGACAGGGGGCGACAGAGGGGAGACGATGACGACGACAGCGGTGGTAGGCGGAGCTGAAGATTTGAAAGTGGCGGGTAGAGAAAGGAGAAAACCGCTGAACGGGAGAAAAACTGATGTATTATCTGTGGAGTCACTACATTCGATGACAACAGGCAAAATGCGTCTTTTTGTTGTTTAGACTGAAGAAACTGAATTTGTATCTTTGCTGAAAACTGTTTTATGTGTCGCTGGACCGCCGAAGATCAGAAACGTTTGTTGAGAAGCGTGGAGCCGCTCCGCTGCGCCTACAATCAGGTAACGCTGCACTAACTTAGCTTCAGCGAACAGGTCAACTAACATCTAACGGGCAGCGCTGCGAGCTTCGGGCGACTTGTTACACACGTAACTTAACGTGATATCTTTATGTAAAACAGCGTAGTAGTGTATGTATTTCTCCCGGCGAGTCTGTATGTCGAGGACTTCGTGCGGTATCGTTTAGGAAGTTAGCTAGCTGGCTAACGTAGCTACATACATACAGCGGTCTTCGAACTCAGCTTCTTGTTCGTATTTTTCCGTTCCACCTTAAATGATGCAGCCGTCAAATCCATTTAAGGTGGAACGGGAACAATTCGAACGAGACGCTGGCGAATATGTGGCCAACGGCAGCCTCGTCAGCTGCCTGTAGGTCATTGGTGAGCGTGAGTTTTAGTGAGCTCGGTAGCTTTTAGTTAGCAAGTTTAAATATGTCAGTAAGTAAATGTGGCCGTTATTCAGCCGGGCTTTGTGCTAGGATACCGCAAGGCTCCTGTTGTCGTTACCACTAGTTAAGATAAGCTAGCTAAACTAATGTCGCTAACGCCCTTGTCTCTGGATGAGCACGGGGCACAGAGTGAATTGGTCCGATTGCTATAAACTAAAAGACACGACGAAGTTAACATATTAACGTTACTCTGTTCTAATATTAATACACATCTTCATGAAAAACTGAAATAAATACAGTCTGTCTCAGAAATAGCTGCAAATATGTAGCGTTAGGTCACTGCAGTAGTGTTGTACGGGTCTTGGTTGAATTTCCACGCTCCGATGTTGCTCTTAACTCTTTGATTGCTTCCACTGGTTCAAGCATGACGAAGGAGGACGACAAAGCCATTCCAGTCAGGGTTGCTCTTCGGTGCCGTCCACTGGTTCCCAAAGAAATCAATGAGGGGTGTCAGTGCTGCCTCACCTTTGTTCCCGGGGAACCGCAGGTCAGTGATGCACAATGAGGTCTGAATTCTGTTGATATTGACAAATAACTGCTAAGAATATTCTCATTGGGTAGATGTGTAGATTCGACTGATGCTTCAAACATATATTTGATGCCTTACCCAGTATCTATAAACATTTTATGTTTATACATCAGTATCGACAGTTGTACATGAAAAAATATGGAGTATCATCATCAGCCTGTGATTCCCATTTTCCTCTTTATTTTATTTTGTGCTGTCTTCTGCTGCTGCTGTTTATTTGTGTTGAATTTTTTCCTCTCCCCAGGTGGTGGTGGGCAATGATAAAGCCTTTACGTATGACTATGTATTCGATCCCACAACGGAGCAGGAGGAGGTGTTTAACGCAGCTGTCTCTCCTTTATTGTCTGGGCTTTTCAAAGGTGTGCACAGATACATTTATTCCTGGTTGCCAGTAGAATTGGATCAAAATGATTTTTAAAGCAGTGCTTACATTACAGAAGTTAAAGCATTTTTTGTTTTGTATGGAGGCAGAAATCGATGTTTCAGTACACACGGGAAGTATCCATGCGAACACAACTCTTTTTATTCCCTCTTCTAACATGACACATGATGGAAGCTGCACTGAGATCCATTCAGATAACTCTGTCCACTTTGTGTAGCATTATGAGCTGTAAAACTCACACCTAACTTGTTTATCCTTTTGAGCAGTTACAGAGCTGCTATTGCAACAACTACTGTCATGATCAAAATTAGGTCTTTTTGAAACCAACAGCGTACAATTTTGGATGCCACAAAAGGACCTGTTTGTGCCATTTTAAAGAAAATTTGAAATGATTAGAAAAAAGAGCAGCTGTGTGCTGGAACTGAATCATATTCAGGCTTGATTAAATGGTTGGTTGTTTGCACTTTACTTGGGCTTTGCTTGTGTGAATTCTGGTGTAGATTTAGCCTCTTTATTAGTTGGAAAAATAATCTTCTAATGTTGAATGTGATTCACCACCCTAGGTTACAATGCCACGGTGCTGGCCTATGGCCAAACAGGCTCTGGAAAGACTTTCTCTATGGGTGGCACCTATACTTCAGCGCAGGAGAATGAGCCTGTCGTTGGGGTCATCCCTAGAGTGATCAAGAGAATCTTTCAGGAGAAAACCAAGAGGACAGACAGTGAATTTATAATAAATGTTTCTTATCTTGAGGTACCTTTTTGTGAAACCCTTCAAATTATCTCTGGTTTGTCACTAAAGCACTGTGTAATCAACAAAGCCTTTTTCAATGTGGTTATGTTACCCAGATTTACAATGAAGAGATTTTGGATCTTCTCTGTACTTCAAAGGACAAACCAGTTATTAGCATCAGAGAGGACCCAAAGGATGGCATCAAGGTGAGTAGTGGAATTGCCAGGGCCTAAAATTTGTGGCTGATAATATCCCGGGATAGGGGATAACAATTCAAAAAACCAATGTCAGTTGATCTAATTTTGTAATTATATTTTAGGATTCATGTTCTATGCTAGGGGATTTTTGACATTGCTCTAGTGGATTTATTTGGTTGTTACTTATATTTAAATAATTTCCTTTTATTAAAAAGGTGGTTAGTATTATAACATGTTATTTTCATGCTAAATGTTGTATGTTTGCTATTTTAATCATCATTGTGTTTAGATTTACCAGGTAAGTGTGATATATTTAAACAGGGGGTGGTGGTTCCCTAATAGCACAGCCATCTAAGGTTGCCCTGTCACGAATGGTTCCACAACCAGAAAATTTGCTAATTATCAGCACGTTAATGATGTTGTGTGTGTGTGTGTGTGTGTGTGTGTGTGTGTGTGTGTGTGTGTTTTTGGTGTTTTTTTTTTTTTTTTTTTTTTTTTTTTTTTTTTTTTTTTTTTTTTTTTTAATCTTTATCAATATTCATAAAAATGAGGGTTGTCAACATAGACAAATATTATCAACCACACAGTGTATAGGCTGGGCTCTAGCAGATACTGCTGACAACCTTCAGGAATTAATCTAAAAAATACATAGCTGTTGGTTGAAAGGTGTAGCACTGTTTTAGAATATAATGTATGGGCCATACTTGCATTTCAGCAGACCAAAAACATTACCTCCAGATGGATATGGAATAAGATTAAGTAAGATTCCTTTTTGGTGTTTCAGATTGTAGGTCTCACAGAAAAGGAAGTGCTCACTGCTCAGGAGATGGTGGGCTGTCTGGAGCTGGGAAACTCTGCCCGTACTGTGGGCTCCACAGCCATGAATGCAGCCTCATCCCGCTCCCACGCCATCTTCACAATTAACCTGGAACAGCGCCGTGGAGGTGACAAGTGAGTGAATAACTTCAGGTAGATGCTGTACTTCAGGGGTCGGGAACCTATGGCTCACGAGCCAGATGTGGCTCTTTTGATGGCTGCATCTGGCTCGCAGACAAATCTTTAATAAAAAAATTAATAACGTTAAAAGTATAAAACATTCTCATTTATTTCAATCCATTCATTTCCTACCGCTCATGTTCATGGTTGCGGGTGGCTGGAGCCAGTCACAGCTGTCCTCCGGGAGAACACCAAATTATTATTGGATAATGCGTAACGTACACGGGTCGTTGTGAAGTCAGGAATAAACTTCCCTCCTTTTAATCAAGTAGTCAGCTAGCTAATTGCAGAAACCCTTTTATCAAAGAAGATGGCTAAAAGAAAAAAAGATGAGGAGTATCATACTTTTCAGCAGGAATGGACAAAGGAATTCGCCTTTGTGGAGAGAGCAGGGTCTGCAGTGTGTCTAATATGCAATGATAAAATTGCATCAATGAAATGGTGAAATATAAAGCAGCACTTTGACACATGCTGTACTACATTTGCATCGAAATATACTGCAGGGGACAGCAGGAAGAAAGCATGTCAAGAGCTACTGTGCAGAGTGCAAGCTAGTCAGCAGCAACTCCGTGTTTGGACCCATCAAGGTGACTGGAATTGAGCTCGCTAAAGAAAAAAATCTACCGATGGTAGATTGGAACGCGCTTCCCGTCACATACCACGCACTGCAGCGTGTGAGTATTGCCGTACTGACAATGTCTGACTCTACGTATGCATGTGAGTGGTCTTTCTCACATCTAAAGAACATTAAAACTAACCTACGATCACGTTTAACGGATGGAAGTCTCAACGCCTGCATGAAGCTTAACCTCAACCAGGCTACAAAGCCATCAGCAAAACCATGCAGCACCAGAAGTCACAGTAATGGTAAGAAGTACTTTATTCATCATTGGTTAGCAACAGCAGAACAACGTTATTAAAAAGAATTCAGAGACTTATTGTACTTTAAAAGTGTTGGTCTTACATAACATGCGCATATTTACTTGTATGTAGTTTTTTTTTTTTTGAATACTTTATTTTAGCTTATTTTGGTTGTATAATCAGTTCAAACTAACAAAAAGAGTGTACATATCAGACAATCTAACCCAACCCCCTCCTATCAAGCACATTAAAAAAAATAAATAAATAAAAATAATAATACCAACAGAATGATATGATAATAATAGTAAAAATAACAACAACAGTGACAGTAGCATGTACAATAGCAGCATTGAAGAAGAGAAAGAGGAAAAAAAAAAAAAAAAAAAAAAAAGGGTCTTACATTTTCTTACATTTACTTACATTTGTGGTCTTACATTTACTTAAAATAACTGATTATTGGATTCCAAATATGGTTAATGTACTTCTGTGCACTTGGTCGACGGCTACATAAATGCTCCATAGAGGCAAAATTGAGCATCTCAGCTAGCCAATGTTTGAACGATGGAGCTGAAGGCGATTTCCAATTTAAAAGGAGCAGCTTCTTGGCCACAATCATAGCAGCCATCACCACCTGTTGTATCTTGTAAGGGAAGGTGGATGATAATGCAGAACACCCGCATATTACGATTATGGGATCAAAGTCTAATTTTATTTCAAGGATTTTGGAAAGCCAATCAAAAATTCTTGACCAAAAGGTCTGCAACACAGGGCAGGTTATAAACATATGAGTCAAAGAGCCCTCCTCAATTTTGCATCTTTCACAGAGAGGTGAGATGGATTCAAAAATCTTATGTAATTTGGTCCTGGAGTAATGCAGCCGGTGAAGCACTTTAAACTGAATCAGCCTGTATCGAGAATTTACAGAGCAGCATAATACCCGAGACAGGCTCTCCACCCACACCTCTTCTGTAATTTCGCTACCAATCTCTCTCGCCCAGGCCTCTCTAAATTTAGTTGTGTCTGGAGTAGATCTCAAAACTGTGATAAAATGTGAAATCAATTGTTTAGATGTGGGGTCTGTGTGTAAAAAACCAAATAATGTGTGATCGCTTGGCTTTGATTCAAAATGAGAAATATTTTGTCTTACGTAATGCCGAAGCTGTAAATAACGGAAAAAATGTATATGCGAAAGGTTAAATTTATCTTTGAATTGATTAAATGAAATAAAGGTCCCATCTACATACAAGTCCTCTATAGTTCTTAGTCCTTTGCTTTCGAAAACAGAAAAGGCTTTATCCATCTTAGCAGGTAGAAAGAAATGGTTACACATAATTGGGGTATAGACTGAAGTTAGTGGTGCATTAGTGAAGCGTTTGATCTGGTTTAAGATCTTAAGTGAGTTTTTAATAATGAAATTGTTATTTATTAAAGTATTGCTAGGTGACACCTTAGAAAACAGAAAGACCGGTAAGGATGTCTTTGTAACTGATCCGGCCTCATATTTAACCCACAGTGGTGTAGAATTCAAAATGAGTCCCTCACGTGATCCCAGTTGCCAAAAGGAAATTGCTCTGGCGTTTGCAGCCCAGTAATAGTGTTTAAAGTTGGGCAGGCCTAGTCCACCATCGACTGAAGCTTTCTGTAGATGCATTTTGGAAATACGTGGGGTCTTCTGAGCCCAGACAAAGGATGAGACAATTGCATCCAGTTGTTGAAAAAAAGAGTTTGGGAGGAAAATAGGAAGATTTTGAAAAATATATAAAATTCTTGGGAGTGTAATCATTTTAACTGCATTTATTCTACCAATCAAAGACAAGGGGAGCAATTTCCACCTTTCAACGTCTGTTCTTAACTTTTCTAACGCAGCTTGAAAGTTTAACCTAAATATTGTTTTTGGATCCCAGGAAATCTGAAGCCCAAGATAAGTTAAATGTTCCCTGGCCACCTTAAAGGGAAAGGAGGCCAAAAGATTTGGATCAAAATTTTGAGAGAGTGGCATCAATTCGCTTTTATTCCAGTTAATTGTGTATCCTGACAGCTGACCAAATAGTTTTAGATATTCCAGGAGAGAGGGGATAGAAGATACAGGATCTGAGATGCACAGAAGCAGATCATCTGCATAAAGAATGACTAGAGCCTCCAGATCTCCCATTTTAATACCACGAATGTCTGGATGTTTCCGTATTCCCACTGCAAGAGGCTCTAATGCAATATTGAAAAGAAGTGGGGAGAGGGGATCCCCTTGTCGAACTACTTGTATGTAGTTTTAAACATATTGTATGGCTCTCACGGAATTACATTTTAAAAATATGTGGCGTTCATGGCTCTCTCAGCCAAAAAGGTTCCTGACCCTTACTGTGCTTAGTCTTGATAAGGTTGATTAACCCTGTCTATATATATTTTTTTTTTTTTAACAAATGAGCATGTTTTTGATTTGCTGTAATACTATAAATACACAATAATAGAAATCTTTTAGAGCTTGCCATGTTTCTTTGCATAAACTACAAAGCAAAGTACAACTGACAAAAGTGCAGCTTTGGAAGTAATGTCATTGTTTGTTCCTTTAATCCCCTTGTTATGATGTCCGCATTCATCAGCACTCTGATCATTCCGGGGTTTCAACCCCCTTTGGCTTAAAATATTTCCGTATACACTTCCAAACAATAGTTAGAAAGTTGGCAAATCCTACAAGGAAGACAATTTGAAGAACATGAAGCAAAACGTTGAAAAGTGTACCCAGAGTATTAGTAAACGACTTCATGTTTAAAAAAAAAAAACATGTTCATGTTTTTCTTAGGAGTGATGCAGTGGTCTCCAAGCTGCACTTGGTCGATCTCGCTGGATCCGAGAGACAGAAGAAAACCAAGGCAGAAGGGGATCGGCTCAAAGAGGGTGAGAGTCATTTACCTTGCCAAGTACATTATGCCTAGTGGACACTACGCAACATTCAGAATCTAAGAATCACTATACTACATTCATCAGCTCGGCCCCCGTTTGATGTAGCCATGAGTGGTCACAGATGACACTGCATGGATGTTTCACTGGGAGAGGCAAACTGGTGCCTGAGAAACTTGCTGTAGTTCTTTTTGTACAAGTTTGTGCAGAAAAGAGAGAAAAATTATTAGCTACTGCTATTCTCCTACTACTACAAGATTCATCACTGAGAATTATAAAGATGCTGTCGATGTTGGGATGTCTGCAACAACTTGCAGACTTGGAAAATCACACTGCTAAACTTTTCACACTGTGAGAGTGTCTTGGGCAATTTGGTGCTGAGCCAGGTGGTTTATTGCGGATCCCGTTATTTTGTCTTCTGTTATCTTTCCAGGTATCAGTATCAACAGAGGCCTGCTGTCGCTGGGAAATGTGATCAGTGCCCTTGGTGATGAGAGCAAGAAGGGTACCTTTGTGCCTTACAGAGACTCCAAGTTGACTCGTCTGTTACAGGGTAAGCATATTCTGAGCATTAAAAACATCCTGAAAATGAAAGCACAATACTATGTGTTCTTTCTGATAACAATACTTGAAACACTGAGTATCACCTGGTACTTATCAGTTCATGTTTTGCATTACTAAGCTGTAAAATTCATTTTGCACTTGAAAGTAGACGGTCATGCTCAGACTACTCAAACATTCTACTACCTTGCAGGAAGAAATACACAGCTTATATCACACAATCTGAATGAGTGCTATTCCAGGATTTTCTGCTGGTATTGGCCTGATACCATTGATACATATACCATTTCTTCTCTGTGAGATTTATCACAGTACACATCATGGTTAATCTTGTCCTATGATGAAGTAAAACTAATTAAACTAATTGTATATTTATTTCCTCTTTTTTACTCCTTTACAGACTCCTTGGGAGGAAATAGCCACACCTTAATGATCGCATGTGTCAGTCCTGCTGATTCCAACATTGAGGAGACCATCAACACATTGCGCTATGCGGACCGTGCCCGTAAAATAAAAAACAAGCCTGTTCTAAACATAGATCCGCAGGCCGCTGAGATGAAACGGCTTAAGCAGCAGGTATCAGTGATTACCAAATGGACCAGTGCTATGAGTGTCACTTGTTATTGGTAACTAAATGCTCCGCTATTTTTGGCAGGTCCAAGAGCTTCAAGTGATGTTGCTGCATGCCCGTGGAGGAGTAGCTCCTGTTCTTTCAGGGTAGGACTCGGTTTTGCTGATTCCTCTCTAAGAAACACAGTTGTATATGTATTGTAGACACAGGCTACATTTGCACAGCAGGTAAAAGTTGCCCGGATCTGATTTTATCACCAAATTTGATTTATTTAATTTTTTTGTCTGTTTTGCTGTTCACATTTATCTTTTAAATGTGATCTGTATGCGACATCAGTCTGAACAGATCAGCTCCTAAACTGACCTACATGTGCAAAAGAGTCAGCTCGTCTGGAGGTAAACAGTCATGACAGCCAGAGAACGATTATGGACACAGGAGCGATTATGAAGTTCCAATGGTTGACAGCTGGGCTCATCACCCACAGTGAGTTCGAGTTCGCTGTAAAAAGGGCACATTATTCGGTCACGGCCACTTCTTTGGTTCGTGTCCTCAGATTCTTTAAATGTTGCAACCTCAGGCTCCTCCGGCTGTGGTCGGCCGTTTTGTTCAAAACCTTCAAACATGGAGCGGCTGCAATGGGTTTCTTCAATTTTTTTTGGTACCGAAACATCAGCTCATATGTTTATGAGCCTCTGCAGCGCGTAATTATGACTAATGTCGAGTTGGACTGACGTAAAAGTCGCATGAATGTCGTTTGCAGCTGGCTACATGATGGACGCATGGGAGAGGTGGCGTGTCGTGTGCCTGGCGGCTCTCTCCGTGGAGGATATTGAGGACGTCTACCTATTCGGAACCATGATCACAGGTGTTCTGCTGATTGGATTAGGCATAGCCCTGGTGTATCGAAAAATTCGCAGAATGGGGGCAGCTGTCCACGGCCGAAGTTGGCGGCTTTGCAAAGGAAAATGGATCGTTGGAGTGACCATAATGGACTTGGTGAGCTACCGTAAAAAACTACGGCTACCCGCTCGAAGCCTGCAACACCTTATCTGCTTTCGCCTCCCCGTATCAGCGCGGGCCTTGGCCTTGGCTGGTACATCACATCTCCCCCAGAGGAACACTGCTGCGAGACGCTCTTCATCCTCCTCCACTTCCCTGGATCTGCTGATTGTTGACTCTGCCTGGGCCCGATCAAGGTTGTCTCCATGGCAATTTTGCTGTGTTATCGCCATACCACCCTGCGAACTGAGATACCTGGACTGGGATGCCGAGCAGGGCGCCTTCTTCAGGCCTTTCAATTTGGCTGTTCAGACTGAGTTGCATTGCCACAGGTCGATATGTATCAAATTTCAGTACCACATATGAAAGCGTCTCAAATTGGAATTGAAAATGTCAGATTCAGTGCTTTTTTTTTTTTTTTTTTTTTTTTTTTTTTTTTTTTTTTTTTTTTTTTTGGCTGTTCACACTGACGTACAAACGACTCCTTTCATATATGAGGAAAAGATCAGATTTGAGCCACATTACCTGCTGTGTAAACGTAGCCATAAAGCCTATATTCAGCATTAAAGGTCCTTCAGAATGAAGCCCCTGATGTTAACCTGTTTTTGCTTAAGGTCTGAGCCAGCTGAGAACGTGTCTAAGATATTGGAGCGAAACCGCAGTCTGCAGGAGGAAAACAACAAACTGAGTCGAGAACTCAGTGAGGCTGTAGGACAGACTGCCCTCATGTTTGAAAGGATCATTATGGTAACTACTTTAATTACAGTGCACAAAAATGTGCTTGCATTGTTGATAAGTAGTTGTTAGTATTTTGTTTATTATTTGCAGAATAGTAAATGGTGCTTTTGTAATTTCGTGTTTTCCTGTTTTGTTTAAAGAGGAGTTAAAGAGAGGTTAGTTAGATTTGTTTACACAACCCAAAAAAATGTGCAGCACTGTCGTGTATTTGGACAGGACTAAAGTCATTGAAACATCAGTAGCGTAATAAATATATTCCCTCCTCTCATTATGTACAATTAATCCTATCCAAATAGAATACAAGTCACTTGTCTTGCCAAAGAAAACTTCTTTAAAGGTGCAGTATATGATTCTTGACAACGACTGTTGAGCTCTACAGCAAAACAAATACATTCCCCTGCCTTTCAGTGCTCCTTCAGAAGCTCAGCCCCCCAAATTCATGGATGTACATTTCAAAGGCGAACAACACTGAGCTGACAAACTTGCTGCTTCTTTTTTTTTCTTGTTTTTCTTATTTCATGATAAATTATGGAAAACTCATAGAATTCCATTGTTTTCTGATTGTGAAGGTAATCGGTTTCATTGTTCTCTGATTGTGGACTAAATCGATTTCTGTTTGTCTTCCTTTTAGACAGAGCAAAACAACGAGAAACTTCAGAGTAAACTAGAGGAACTGAAGCAGCATGCTGCGTAAGTTTGACATCTTTTGCTCATGTTAGGGTGTGTTTCTACTTATTGAATATAAAATCCAGATGATTGATAGGGATGTGTCTCTTTCAGGTGTAAAGTGGACCTACAGAAGATGGTGGAGACCCTTGAAGATCAAGAGCTGAAGGAGAATGTGGAGGTTATCCGCAACCTTCAGCACCTCATCTTGGAGTTACAAGTAAGGGTCACTAGCTCTTGAAAAATGTGCAATGTTAAGGACATGGCATGCATATATTTTGCATATATTTTGCTTGTCTTTGCTTGAATCTGTTTTGTCTTCTCTTGTGAAAGATTCATTGAAGCCAAAAGTGTGTGGACTCCCAATAACCCAATCACATGCATGTGTCTTGCAAAACCATGGGCATTATTATAGATATTCCCCTATTTGCTGCTGTAACAGCCTCTGCTGTTCAGCGCAATTTTTCTACTAGATCTTGGAAAATGACCTGAGATTTGCTTTCGTTCAGTCTCGGGGCACTGATGTTGGATGATGAGGCCTGGCTTGCAGTCTGCATTCCAGTTATCCCAAAGTTTGATGAGGTTGAGGTCAGTGCCCTGTACAGGCCAGCCAGATTATTCTGCACGAAACTTATCCAGCCTTCTTTTTTTGGTATGGAGCTCACTGAAACGATCTTGTTGAAACAGCAAATGGTCTTCCCCAGTCTGTTGCCGTGAACCTGAAGGCACAGTTCTCTGAAACCCCTTTGTGTGCTGTAGCATTGATTTTAAGTTAAGTAATACTTTTTTTAATCCCACAAACGGAGAAATTCCACCTCCGCATTTAACCCATCCGTGAAGTGAAACACCACATACACACTAGTGAATACACACACACACTAGGGGGCAGTGAGCACACTTGCCCAGAATGGTGGGCAGCCCTATCCACGGTGCCCGGGGAGCAATTGGTGATCAGGTGTCTTGCTCAAGGACACCTCAGTCATGGACTGTCGGCACTGGGGATCGAACCGGCAACCTTCTGATCACAGGGCCACTTCCCTAACCTCCAGCTTATGACTGCCCAATTTCCCTTCACTGGAACTAAGGGGTCCAGTTCAAACCACGAAATAATAACAGACCAATATCCCTATTCCACCAGACGGTACAGTAGGCTGGTTCCATGGCATCTGTTTGTACCACTGGGGAACCAAATACGTTTTTAACAAAAATGTGTCCAAAAAAATAGATCCAAGCATAACTTTTAAAGCTGTTTAGCATGTTAAATTTAACTACAATAAACAGTTAACAATATACAACAAAGAACTTGAGGTAGCAGACTAAGTACTAATGACCCGATCTATTACTAATCCTTGTTTACGGTGATCACGCAGCTATATGCTTGATTTCAAGAATCTGTTAGCAGTGAGTGGTTAAAACTGCCAGAACCCCTCTAATTAGAAAGGGTGTCCACATATTTTTGCCTTGTGGCTTATAAGCTCCGTAAATCGTATCTTGTTTCTTGACGGTTTGTATTTAGTGGGAGTATGCTAAGATTTTTACCTTTTGAAGTTGTCATAGGTTCCTCACATCAATTTTTCTTTGTAGAATGAGAGTGCAGGGATTGCAGCCACCATAGATGCCATGGCATCAGGCAGTTCTACATCTCTGGATGTTGATGGTGAAGGAAACTCTACAGACGGCAGTCCTTCTGGTGGCTCACCCCTGGTACCTGTTGCATTCTTTCAGTACAGGGATTCATACTGTCGGTACAGTATTAAATGGTATGCATGATGATTTTTATATCTGAGACTTTAACTTCTCTTTCAGACCAGCAGTGCTGGTGCACAAAAAGATTCTCCTGAGGCTTACACTACCCAGCATGCTCTGCGGCAAGCTCAGCTGTCCAAAGAGCTGATTGAGCTCAATAAGGTTCTTGCACTGAAGGAGGCCTTTGTCAAGAAAATGTGCCAGAATGACAGTCAGTTGGAACCCATACAAACAGAACATCAGGTAGGGAGACTGATGATGTGTGTTGTCAACGTCAAATTTAAGCAGCAATTTTATCCATTATCAAAAGGGCTGCCTGCTGTAATGAGTCTAAAAGCTGCCCCATACATCCCCAAAACAGTTTAAATTACAATGCTGTTTAGTACTTGAAAGGCCACAGTCACACTCGGGCGGGGGTTGGGGAAGCTTTAGACAACAAATTTTACACAATTGTTATTAGTGCGGTGCCTCCGAAAATGTCTAATGTTTATTTTAAGTTTTAATTACTCTCCTGAAAACCTATCAGGGTTGTACTCAGTGAAGCCAACACTTCAGGAAAACTAAAAAATGAGACCATTTATTTTGAACACCCAAGATCTTTGAGTAAAAATGAAATAAAGAAGTATCAATAACATGTTACCAAAGAAAAGAAACTGAAATATCCACATTATTTAAAGTAACCTTACAATTGAGAAAAAAATGAAAAATATATATAAAAGAATTTAAATGATTTACGTGGACTTTACACATTAAAGGAAAAACGAATCGATAATTGGTACACAAGAATTTGAAAAAAAAAGGGATTAACACAAACCTGAGCTTGCCTATACCTCAAATGGCAGTGAATTTGTCTGAGAACACTTAACTGTGTAAAAAGAGCAAAACAGTTACACATTTCACAAACAAATGCAATACTTTATCTCAAAGTCTAACTCCAGAGTGTGCAAATCTAAAATTATTAGAATAGTTCACCAGCGCTACTCATTTGACTACTTTTTGGGCCCGTTTCTTTAGTGCACATTTGTAGATTCCAGACGTAGCGTTAAGTGAAACATTGATTCAAAGGAGTTGATACTCAGTGCCACGAAGCAACGGCGCGGCATCCCTGGCAGCAGCACAGAGAATTCACGTATCTTCTCGATTCACAAAACACAAATGCATTGGCTGGAGCAGCGCTCCTCACGGTTAACCCTATAAATATGCAACTCCACTGAAGCACACAGACCGAACTTGCGGGGCAAAGCGTTTCACAAAGGTTTTTGAAACTCAGCATGTAAAATGCGTAACATCAGATCAGTCTCAACTCATTACCTTGGTTTCAGCTTTCTTTAACAGTCTTTTTGACTTACTTGGAAGTCTTCACTCAGAGGCTTGTATGCTCGGGGCTAGGATACAGTCTTTTGCTACTTCGCCATCTGGTTAACTTTACCCTAACAGCAACTATAGGCTTGCACATTCGCACAAGCAAACTGCTTAAAGCATATGTTGCAGTATGGGCCAGTATACTTGGTATTTTAAGTCTCCAAACAACAACTTGGAGAAGAAAGAAAGAAAAATAAAAACTTTAAAGCTCTCCTGAGAAGATGAGCGGAGTCCGCACTTGTCTGGAACTCAATGCTGGGAAACGCAGTTTAACAGATTGCATGAAAACTGAGATAGACAGACGCATGCATGCATGCATACATACATACATATACACACACAACTTCAGATGTCTGTTTCCAGTACCCATCCTGTTGTAGCACTGTTCCTGTTGTAGGAATGGGTCTGTTTTCAAATCTCATCACTGTAATATGTTGGTGCTGTTGCCTAAAAGTATACATCCTCACGCCCCTAGGAAAACATAAAAAGCCTGCAGGCTGCAGTTGGATCCTTGCAAAAAGAGAAGGAAGATTTGATTCTGGCGCTGCACTCTGCTAAGAAAGATACGAATCAGGCAAAGTAAGCTCCTTCAAGCATTTAAAACCTAAACTGCAGGTTAGCTTGTGCAATGATTTTTTTTTTTTTTTTTTTTTTTCCTGTCCCTCACTTTTACCCCCCCCTTCCACGTTGGTGTGTTTCTATGCAGATTGAGTGAGCAACGCAGGAAAAGGTTGCAGGAGCTAGAGGGGCAGATTACAGATCTGAAGAAGAAGTTGCAGGATCAGTCCAAGCTGCTCAAGCTCAAGGAGTCCTCACTACGGAGCGTAGCCAAGCTCAACCAGGAGATTCAGGTATGTTTGCGGTTTAGCAGCCCACACAGTAACAAGGCCATGCATAATTTTCTACAATACATATATTGATGAACAAGCCATGCTTTACTTGAATTGCTTAAGTCCTTTAATAGCTGACTATCCATGGCTGTTATGTTCAGGTCCTTTTAGCACTGACAATTACTGCAGTGCCAGACTTTAGTCTTTTTTTTCCCCCTCTTCTTCTGGGTAAACACAGTAATATGGTGTGCTTTTGCAAATGTGTAGGCAATGAAGGCCCAGCGGGTGCAGCTTATGAGGCAGATGAAGGAGGACTCTGAGAAGTTCCGTCTGTGGAAGCAGAAGAAGGATAAAGAAGTCATGCAGCTCAAAGAGAAGGTGGAAATTTTTAAACAGCAGCCAAAGTAGCAGTTTTTGTTTTTTTTGTTTGGATTTTGCATGATTGTTTCAGGCAGACCAGAAAGTTTGTCTGGAATGTAAATTTTTTGAGTCTTTGTATCAAAGGTCTAATCCAGATTTTTCTGTCTCTTGGCAGGATCGTAAGCGACAATATGAGATGCTGAAGCTGGAAAGAGATTTCCAGAAACAAGCAAATGTGTTACGCCGCAAGACTGAGGAGGTAACTTCATTTCAATGGGACTTTGAGTTTTCTTAACATATACAGCCTTTAGGTGACTAATGAGGTTAACATTTAAACTTACTTAAAACTACAGTTGTTCAGGAAAATTAAATTTCAGAAACAAAGTAAACTGTACAGTCCTTGAAAAGACCCTTATTGACTGGAAACTGTTGAGCTGGTTCTTTGAGCTGATCAATTAATTTTTATGTTCACAGGCTGCTGCAGCCAACAAGCGCCTGAAAGACGCTCTGCAGAAGAGAAGTGAGGTAGCTGAAAAGCGTAAAGATGTCCAAAACCGTGGCATGGAGGGTGTGGCAAGCAGAGTTAAGGTATGCCAAACGTCTAAACGTATGTATGCTTGATGTTACTGAGTGCAAAATTAAACTCGAGCATGTTGGTATAGTTGGATCTAGAATTTCATGTTGGTGTCTAATATTCTTAAGTGTGTTTCATGCATATAACTTCAGAATGCACATTAAAGTTCAAACTTCTGTTAGGCGTGGCTGCTGAATGAAGTGGAAGTTCTGGTCAGTACAGAGGAGGCCCGTCGGCATCTGCAGGACCTGCTTGAGGATAGGAAGATCCTGGCTCAGGAGATTTCACAACTCCGCCAACAGATGGAGTCTGGAGAGCGACCTGCAGCTAAAGTCCGGGTAAACGCACCCATCTGCCAACTGTCGGCTCAGACGTTTTTATTTTTTTTGTTTGTTTTAATGTATATATATTTGCCCATGAGGTACCTTATTGGTCCATTAGTAGACCAGAAACAGTAACTGTATACTGAAAGCTAGACTGCTCTAGATGGGCTGCATTTCAAGACTGCTGTGTCATTGTTCAGAAGGATCCTGTAGATTTAGCTGAGAAATGCAGCCTTTATGCTGAGAAGATTTTTCACTCATAGTCCTTTGCACATGGATCCAACCATCCAAAAAAACCTAAAGGCAGATCAAATTACTGCATCTGTAGCCACACCTATTTACATCGTGCTGTTTTTTTTTTTTGTTTGTTTTTGTTGTTTTTTTTAAGCCTTTGTTTTAGGCCTTTTTGAAAGGGCAGCGCAGTAACATAATCGAATATAGGCAAGTATCCGGATGGTGATGTGTAGAAGGCGATAACTGCTGTTGTTGAAAAAAATTGAGCAACTAATTCACCTTTAAACAGCTTAAAAACTGTTAGCTTGCACACCAGTAGTCCGTTTCAGAGTGAGAGGTTTAAGAACCTGCCTGTTAGTTCTCTCTCCTATGCACTGTAATGCTAGCTTTTATAGGGATCTCTTTTAATTTGCTTTATGTGAATACAATAGAGAATGAATGCCGACGTGCAACAGTTATTTAACGTTGTTGAGGACGTCCACAGTAAAGTAGTAACGTTTCAGATAAGTAGTGTAAGTTAACAACTTAACCTCTAGAGGGCAGCAATTCACTTAGTGTTGTCCTTATGTGAGCTGTTGGGGGAGGGGGGGTGAAGATGCCATCTACTCTTCCTGAGACCTGTTTTCATATAGCTTGTCCAGTAGACTAGCATGTTAAAATGTTGAATAGCTTAAATGATAACTGTTGAGATGCATACTTTATCACTTTTGTTTTCAGCCATTGCTTATTACTTTCTCTAGCTCCAAATTATGAAAAATGTCAATTTTGTTGCACCTCATGTTTACAGGCCACAATTAAGTTAATTACTTCACATTAATAATCAAATACTATTGTTTTTTTGCAGTGCTACTGTTTGTTGTGGCACAGTCTCTACTGATTGTGGTGGTACAATTTCTGCAATGTGATTTGCTTCATATCCACTGTGGCTCACATGGTTTTGATTTCTTATCCATCACATATGAAATTTGGTGTGCGACCTGATTTTTGTTTTGCTACATCCTAAAGCGACGTACCCTCACCATCTCGGAGCTGGAAGGCAAGGGGGATCTGGAGGCTTCCATCAGTAAACAAGTGGAGAATCTGGAGACTGAGATGGGACTCAGGTCAGCCACATGTGTAAACTAGCACCTGTTAAACTAAAGCTTATACTAACTTTCTTGGCTTTTGCTCTCCTGTTACAGTGATTTGGGAGAGGTTCTATACTACATTTTTGGTTTTAATTTGGCTCCTCCCTCTCTCTCACTCTCTCCTACCCAGGAGTGCTCAGATAGCTGACCTGCAGCAGAAAGTTCTGGATGCTGATAATGAGGGACGCATGAAACAGCGCTGGGACTCAATTGCCACCATTGTAGAGGCAAAAAGCGCTTTGAAAGTCCTCATGTCTGAGGTGAGAACCGACCTGATCCGTCATTATATTATTACAAGTTGTTAGGTTTGTATGTGGTAGTAAGTGGTATGCAAGTTTAATTTCTTTCTAAGGTATGAGCTTTATCAGAACCCTTTTATTCCAGCTCCGCAAATAAGCACAGAACGCAGCACGCGTACCGCACCAGACACTAATGTTTAGCAGAATAGCAGAGTAAGGAGTATTTCTTAGAGATTTTTCTATTAAGCAATGACTGGGATTGGCCTTTAGCCTAGCATGGGCAAGAGATCACTTCCTATGCCTCAGTTTCCTCTTACTCTGCCTGCGGTGTGGTCTCACTTGGTCAGCTGCATTAGACAGTCTCATGGCCAGGTCTCAGGCCTTAGGTTCATCTGTATGTTTCTACAATTTTACATGAATATTTGTTTTAAGAAGGTTAATAATTTGTGTTTTATTGAAATTGAAACGTTGTCCCGGTGTAATAGGCCACTGTTAAGTTATAAATATAGGTTTCTTAAACGTCTAAAAATAAAGACATCCACACTTATGAATTGCAGCCTTCAAATGTTGTCTCTCTCTCTCTCTCTCTCTCTCTCTCTCTCTCTCTCTCTCTCTCTCTCTCTCTCTCTCTCTCTCTCTCTAAATTCCTGTTCTATAGTGGTGCTGTTTGTTTTATTCTGGTATTCTAAACACTGGTTTAACAAAGTATATGCAATGCAGGTTGTAACTGCCAAAACAGCAAATGCCAAGCTGGAGAGTGAACTGAAGCAGGAGCGAGCCAACCACATGGACCTTCAGAAGGTGCTGTGTGATGAGAGGAAGCTCATGTCCACCATGGAAATGGAGCATCAGAGCCATCTGGTGGAAATGGAGCAGAGACACCAGGAGAAGGTGAGCTTTTACACATTCTAGCATTGCAGAAACCTCTTGTTTACTTCTTAACTACTTGACCTCTAGGTGTTGCTGATAGGAGTCTTATGAGGTTACTTTAAAAAAATAAAAAAAGCAACGTAGTTACATAATTGGAAGGGTTAATGTAAGGGGGGGGGGGGGGCGGTGGGTAGCGCGGTGGGTAGCACTGTCGCCTCACAGCAAGGGGGGAATCCAGCTTACCTTGGAGATAAATTACTTTTCCTCAACTCTTTCAAATTTTTCAGTGTTTATTTGAAGTTTAGGGGTGTGTATTTCTAGTGATTTTCTTCGGTGCTGCCTCCCTCTAGGTGCTGTATCTCCTCAGCCAGCTCCAGAACAAGCCTGTAGCAGAGGAGCAAGAAAAGAATGAGCAGGAGATGTCTAAAAGGGAGAGAGAGCTGTTACAACGCTTGAAATTCCAGGTAGGATGATGGCCTCTGGCTCTCGCAAACCCCCTCATAACCTGATCAGTTCCTGGGCTAATGTGCTGTGGTGTCTTAGATATAGTGAAATATAGAACATTTAGAATGACTAAAAATGCCTTTTTTAAACAGGAAGAAGAGATTGATAAGATGCGGGAGCTCACTGAACAAAATCAGAAACTCATGGAAGAGAATGAACAATACAAGCAGGTGAAATCTGGCATAAAGCAAATTCAGATGGAAAACATTTGGTTTCTTTATGGTTCACAAATGTCATTTACCAGGCACTAACCACTGCTTCAGGATTTAATAGGGGTTGTTTTGTTTTGACTTTATATCAACAGAAATTACTTCTGGCTCAGCTGACTAGCGCTAAGAAAGTAGTTCCAGCTGTGTCTGAATCTCCTGACACATCATTTGAATACATTCCTCCTAAGGTGAGTCTTCAATTTAGTGTTTCACGTCTCTTTGAGAGCTACCCATTTATGAGGACGACTGTGTTCGAAAAATTTCCACAGGTTGGCAAGATACACAGCTGTTGTGTATAGTTGACTAACCCAGTATGTCTGTCCTAGACCCTAAGTATGTACATGTTTATGTATGTAGATGTTTATCTGGCCTGCTAAAGTGTTACGTTTTGGGACTGTGTTAATGCTTTACTGTGGTTGTTTTATGATTGCTGTTTGAATCCCTCCTGCGAATGTTAATAGAATCCAGTCATCTTGTCTTCTTCCAAGACTTAAAAATGCAGTTCACTCATTTCTCTGTCAGACAGGAAAGATAATGACATTTAGATCAACAACAGGAGGCACTGAATCACACAGAGGAAAGATTTTGCATTTTTGTAATTCAGATGCACCATCACTTTGATATGTCTTTTACTAAAATCTGAACTGTTTGTTAAAATTTTAAAGTAGCTTTATTGAAGCAAGAGAAAAATAGGCTGTAATAGTGTCAACGTGCTGCTGTGTCACTCTGGAAAGCAGGGATGTCAAACTGGGGACCTTCTGGGCCAAAATGCTGCATAGATCAGCGTTGATCCTCATCTCACACTCTGAATTGAATGAAGGGCTCACTAATTAGCTGTTAGGTAATTAACAGGTGTGTTTACTGAGGCGGTGTGCTAAAGTCTGCCGTGTTTGGCCTGCAAGGGTGTTGTAACGCTTGAAATAATAATTTAAGACAGAGGTGTGGGGTCAGGTCTTGCAAGAATTTATCAATCCACGCGTGTTTCTATTAACATCACGCGCGCTGCCTCAAAAAGAAAGTCTGGTTTGATGTTTTGGTCTCAAACACAAAATCAGCATACCAATGGAGCTATGTTGACAGCAGTAGATAATTTTACAACTTACAATTTAATTATAATTTAGTTGGAGAACTTGTCCTTCACCAAGTTTTGACAGTTCTGTTTCAGCATGCTTGCACAACTGACTTTTGGCATATTGCAAAAAAATTGCATATTTTTACCAGAGATTTTTAAATAGTGCAAATTTAATTCCAGACTTCTTGTCTTTGAGATCATGTGTCTTCATACATTTCTATATTTTCTCTGTTAATAGCTTATAGGGAAATATTAATGCAAAGTTCCTCACTTATGCTTCATATCCAGTGTTGATGTTGCTTGGAAATAAAGATGTTACAAATATAAGAACATGTGGTTAAGGAGCGTTAGACCATATGGGAGTTTGAGGAGGCCCAGGTGAGACCAGTAGGTCATGCAAGGGACTATTCTTTGAAAACTAAATGTTGTTACACATCATTCAGAATTAGTGTTTCTCAGGTGTGCTGTACTTACACAATTAGTTATAAGTATGTATTAGTGTCACTATTGACATTAGACCAAGGGTGGCAAACTGGGTTACTTTCGTGCCACAGCTCTGCATTAAACACACCTGATTCATTTCATGAAGGCTTTGATAAATATTTCATTGGTTAATGATAGAGTTTCCTGGTGGTGCACAGTGATATAATCAGAAGATAGTTTAAAAGTGGCAAGTCATTACATTTTGGTGAAAGATTGCAGGGAAAATTTGTCTTTTTATTACATACAATTCAGGCTGAGTTTGTAAGTTTAAAAAAAATGGTCAAGGTGAACACATTCTTGTGTACCGAATACCATTTGTATAATTTTCACTGTATGTCTTCTCCAAGCCCAAGGCCAAAAGCTACTCCACAGCCCGAGCCCCTTTGCAGGAGCCCATCATTGACCTAGATGAGCTGGTGTCCCCATCCGAGTCAGAGAAGGAGGAGGAAGAGTGGCTCCCAGAAAAGAAAGAGAAAAACCGACGAGGCCCCAGGAAGTCTAAGATGACTGGGGTGAGACATTGTCATTGATTTTGGAGAAAAATATTGACTTTAGGAGCTGAAAGTCTCCCCCCCCTACTCTCTCCCTCGATTCAAGGCACACCCTTTACCTGCCTACACTGGAATTGTTTTAAAAATGTATGCTGTTGTGGTTAATTAAAACAACACTCCTTTATTAAAGATTAATGTTCTGCTTCAAACTAAAGTTTTTCTGTCAACAGCCACATCAGGTCATTCAACATGCCTTTCTATTTGTGTCATCTCTAGTGTGCATGTAAGGGCCGATGTGTCAATAAATTGTGCCGCTGTCGGAAGGGAAGACTGACCTGTGGTGAGAACTGTCTTTGTGACCACGAGAAGTGCCGCAACATGGAGAACCGTGCTAATGTGGTGAGAAGGAATGGGGGTTCTATATTCATATTTCGAGATTCAGTGTTGCTACCCAAAGGCCTTACATAATCAGTTGTGTTGTTTTTTTGTTTGTTTTTTTTTTTTTTTTCCTCCCCTTCACCCTTTTTTTGTCATTTCAGGATATGACTGAAATAAATGCGTCCAAAGACTCTGTTTCTATTCCGGAAGACCCCACAGCTGTAAGCCCTCGAGATGCCACCTTCTTCAGGCCTCCTTGCGTTCCGCCAACTAAAAACGTAAGACTTTTCCCTCTTCCTCCTCCTCCCTTTGTTATAAATCTGTTGTTGGTCAGAGGGAACACACAGTGATGGCCACACTACAAATCGACCGTAATGACACTTGTTTGTTTTGCTTCCCTTTGTTATTGTTATTAGGAAATTGGAGACATGGGCCAACTATCCTCAGTTTTAAAGCTTGAAAAGAAACCAGTCCCTGCTGATATTGACAGTGATAGTGAGGAGTTTGAAGAGACAAGCATGCCAAGCTTTCTGAGGAAGAACAAACGAGGACTGAACAATTTCAAGAACAGCTTTTTCTCTGGCTGTACTCCTGTTCGTGAGGAATCCTGAGGTAGCAGAGACGGGTAACCAAGCCTGCTAACTGTCCTTTTTTATGTCTGTTTTGTGTCTTTTTATTTGTCTTTCACTTTGTCAGTGTCTTTCTTTTATAATTCTGTAAAAGTTAAGGTTCTGGCCACCAGTGTCGTACTGTGGCAAATAATGGTTGCTTATGCACTACTGATTTAATTAGTGGGACTGATCATAGAGCCTTTTATGGACTTTTAGCAGTATGGAAGCAGACCATCAGTCTTTTACAAATGTACCTTTTTAGATGCAATTTCTGTGAAGAATAGACTTCAATAAATGGATGTTTTAAAGTTCTTTTGCTGAGCATTTTCATTTTGGCCTTTGTGATTGCTGGTAGAGATATTCTCAAAACAGTGATTTAAGTTTTAACTGCTGGATGTTTCAAGGGGCATAAAGATGATGTATGATGTCTCTCATGTACTTATGGCGAGACACCTGAATATTTAGACTTTAATGTTGCTTACTACAATGCATGGCTGAGCTCTTGACTTGTATGACGCATTGGTTTACATTTCATTTCTGTACAGTCTAAAGCAAGAAGACTTGCGAAAAATGCATCAATTATAGTAGAATAAGAATGGAATCTTTAGAGAACTGTCGGGGGACTGATAAATCCAAAAAACCTGAACTCCTGAAGTTTCATTACTTTATTTATCTATAGTAACATAGCAGGTGGGGAGCGTTTAGGAATGCTGACCATGTGCATAATATTCAAACAAGTTCTGAGACTAGCTGTGATTGCCTTTCTCTCCTGAATAAATGAATGGTAATGAGCCACTAAACCAGGCGTGCGATGGATTTATATCATGGTTGGGTGAGATGTTGCTTTCGGGATCAATATGAGCTGGCCTGTGCATTGCCTGAGAAGGGCAAATGTCTAGTTGCTAATGGAATATAAAAGAAAGTTGACACTTAATGAGATGTGTGGGAAGTGATGACCATCAAAGCTCCACACCATACAACTTTTTGGTTTACTGAAAGCTGTCATGGCTTGTTTTGTAATATGGGCCCCATTCCCACCCAACCCCCCACGTAAGCACTGTGTTTCAAAGTTAAGGCCAAACATTGTGGTGGAATTGTCTCTGAGTTTCTGGGAGAGCAAGCATGGAGTGTTGCAGTGGTAACTAGAGCCAACTAAAGCTGAACGAACTGGACTCTAACTGGCATAAACATACGAAGAAAGCATAGCGCTTTAGAAGACCTGTGATTGTTGCTTCAACAAATCATAAATCTGTGCCCATAAAATCCACCACGTCAGACTGCCAGCTAAACATCACTAGTTGCTACCAACCGACTCATTTGAACTTGTTTACACTTTATATTCTCTTTATAACTGGATATTCTGCCCTGACTAAAGTAGGCAGAGAGGTTAGCAGAAAGCTAATGGGCAAGCAGACTAATGGCCATTAATGTCCAAGAGTTCTCAGGCTTTTAATGTAAGAGTTACTAAAAAAAAACAGACCTATAAAGCAGAAAATATCTCTCATGTATGGGTGGGCAATATGGTGATATTTTATCCTTATTGTGATTTATTGATAATTGTCACAATATGCTTTTCCATATATATCATGGATATTGTCAGTAAAGAAAACTGACAAGCTGTGTAACTAGATTGTTTATGTAGCACCACAGGTTCATTATTGTCTGTTCACTTAGTAAATTTACTAATAAATTGATTCATGTTATTTATCGTTAAAATGCCTTGAAGTATGGTATGTTTCTGCCGTATTGGCTTGTCAGATGTGAAACACGTGTTTTAAAACGTCTTTATTTAAACTAGAGCAGACATCAAAATCCAATGTGGTGCCAAGCTTTCCCCGCTGGCTTGACACCAACATGGTGAAAACAAAAATGTGTAGTGCTGGCTTGATAAAACTTAAGCGAGTTAACAGATTTCTACACTGTACAATGTAATGGCATTGCTTTAGGGGTTTATACAATGACTGTGTTAAAAAAAAAGGTTGAAATTCAGTGATATTATTAGCATAAGTAATTCATGGAGGCTGATTTTAATCCTCTGACTGAAGCGTCTTTCTCATGCAAGTTCAGGTTTTTTTTTTCCCCCCACAGATCAGTTACAAACATCAGCACAATCACTCAAGCATCCACACAATAAGGATTATTTGTTTTTGGGGTTTTTTTTTGTTCATTCCCAAATTTGTCATGGTACATATATCTAACCTGTATAGTCTGTTTACTCTTTGCAGGACATTCTGGGGTGATTCACCCATCATGGGGTGAAAGAATAAGGTGAATAGACTTATCGCACCTTATAGACAATATCTGTCAATGCAGGCTACTGCAGTGTCCTTCAGTGCCTCTTGCCTGTAGGTTGGCATTAGTTTCAAAATTGCTTTTGGGATCTTCCCTGCATCTGCGATTCCTGAAGACTTTTTCAACATCTTGAACTTTCTTTTTTTATTTGCGTAAGATTCTGTAGTCAAGAATCTGTATGCATTGAGTTTTCATATTCTCTTTAAGAGAATTCAATCTGCTGTCACTGAGTGATGGATAAGATATGGAGAAAATAGGCCTGATAGCTCTGCTGTATAGGTGTTAGATGTAGTGAAGAATTTGTGTTTTGCAGCTCCTGTTAAAGAAATGTAGGGCAAGACATTACAGGCAGAAATGTACTTATTTGTAGTCTTGTCAATAATTTTTGCATAATTTTTATCTATAACACATCTTAAACTGTAATCATAGTTTACTTGATTACAGAAGCATGTAATCAAGTTTTGGAACTCAACTGAAATGTTTATTTCTGTGTGTTTAGTCAATTCTTGTCTGTTTTGCCTTAAAGTACGTAGCCTTTAATAAAGGCTTAGCTGAGTCTCTTGAAGAGGTTTTTTATTTTAAAGCAGACTGAAACCACATTTTTGCAGTGATACTTTCTTGTGACCTCCAGCTGTGCTTTGATGAGCTTTTTCTTCAGTAATGGCTTCTTTCTGCACTCTCAGGAAAAAGTACGAAACAGTCACTGGGGTGGTGCCCTTAAGGGTACATCTCAGTACCTTTAGTCAGGGAACTTAACTGTTGCATAATACATTGAGATGATATTTTCTAAGTTGTATTGACTCCACACAGCCTGTCTCTTCTCCAGCTTTTTATTTTATTGTTCATTTGTAAAATGTTCGGTTATGAAAAGATACAAATATACTTTTCACCTGTAACAACTTAATTTAGATACACCTAAATAAAAAACACTGTTGTACCTTTTGATGGCACCTTTACCTTGTATGTACCTTGATTAAAGCTTCTCATCTTGTTGACTGGTGCACCTTCACTGCAGCCTCAGCCACTGAACACTGAATTAGGCTTAGAATGCTCTTATTTTTAGAGCTTCACAGTCTGAACAGTCGCTCCTGGATTAAGTGGGTTAAAAAGTTCTTTTATCTGGAAATGGTGAACTTTTTAATGATTCACAGGTCAACTATAAGCCAACTGTATCCTTGTTAGAGCAATTTTTCATCTGTAAATTTGGAGCTTCCACTGCACAGGAGTTGAATACTAATGTATTCCAGTTAGTCATTTTTGTCACAGAATATTTTTCCTTATAAATCCAGTATCGTATTATATTCATATATGTATGTATATATGTATGTGTGTGTGTGTGTGTGTGTGTGTGTGTGTGTGTGTGTGTGTGTGTGTGTGTGTGTGTGTGTGTCCATCAGCCATAACATGACATTGAAACCAGTGCCTTACAGAATAGTCCATCTGTTTAATTGCATGCTTCATTGCTGGTACAAGTGGATCAGATACAGCAGTGCTGCTGGAGTTTTAATTCACTCTGTCCGCTCTATTAGACACTCCTAACTTGTTGGTCCACTTTGTAGATATAAAGTTAGAATCAGCAGCTTATGTGATGCTGCACAGTTTGTGGTGTTCATCCTCTTCAGTCACTGAGGTATTTAAAAACTCCAGCAGCACTGCTTTGTGTGATCCACTTGTACCAACACAACACACACTAACACACCACCACCATATGTCAGTGCCACTGCAGTGCTGAGAATGATCCAAATAATACCTGCTGTGTAGTGGTCCTGGAGGGAGCCTGACCAATGAAGAATAGGGTGAAATGGGGCTAACAAAGTTCAGCCAGCCCCTGAAAAACAACCCCATAGTATTATCCCTCCTCCACCAAACTTTACAGTTGGCACAATGCAGTCAGGCAGGTGAGGTTCTCCTGGCATTCACCAAACCCAGACTCATCCAGCAGACTGTCAGAGAAGTGTGATTTTGTCCAGTGGCAACGTGCTTTATACCACCACCCCAACACTTGGTGTTGCGCATTTTTATCTTGGGCTTGTTTGTAGCTGCTCTGACACTTAAACCCGTTTTGTGAAGCTCCTAGCTCTCAGTTATTTTGCTGATGGTGCTTCTAGAGGCAACTCTTTAGTGAGTGATTCAACAGAGGTTGGGCAATGTGTGCTTCAGCACTCACCGGCCCCACTCTGAGTTTGCATGGTGTAACGCTTCATGGTAAGCTGTTGTTGCTCCTAGATGCTTCCATTTGACAATATGACTTACAGTTGACAGGGGCAGATCTAGCAGGATGGAAATTTCGCAAACTAACTTAGGGCAAAGGTTGCATCCTATGACTGTCATGTTTAAAGTACTGAGCTCATCAGTGTTACCCATTCCATGTGCCTAATTTTATAACACCTGAACTCAATAATATATATATATATATATGTGTGTGTACACATATAATTGCTTCCGAAATTAGCCTACGAATGCAAATATTAGTAGTGAACTGGCAAATTTTCAGAGTGATATGTTTTTTTTTTTTTTTTTTTTAAGTGCGCTGTTCACCTGTAGTCTCGCCTGTGTGCGTTTCGGCGGCTCAGGCGTTCATGCTCAGGCTCAGACCGCGGCCGCTGTGCTCTCCCTGGCTCTTCC
Source organism: Pygocentrus nattereri (assembly GCF_015220715.1). NCBI lineage: Eukaryota > Metazoa > Chordata > Actinopteri > Characiformes > Serrasalmidae > Pygocentrus > Pygocentrus nattereri. Next base: position 26,488,402 of record NC_051226.1, on the reverse strand, counting down.
TCTCGGGTTGCTGTGAGCGGCCCGCTGCCAGCGCTATATTTGAGATAATGCGAAGCGCGCTGCAGAGTCAGAGACACGCGGGAGGAATCTTAAACGGGGACGAAATGGCGCTCGTAATCCGCTCCCGTCGCCGTCTCTAGCGTCCAGGCGGGTCGTTCCGTGCTTATGTGGCGGCCGAGTCGCTCTACTCTGAGTGCAGGACTGAGGACTGATGACAGCTGCTGTGAGGCGGACGCCGCTGGCTGCTGCACGGTAAGGACGCCGGGACTTTTACCGTGGATTGTGTCCGCTAGAGCTGCAGCCCGAACCGCTGAGCGCCGTGTTACTGCCTTTCTAGAAAACGCCGAGGAATCACTCGCGGAGAGCAGGCTGTGCTATTGGCTGTCATTGTACAACTTTATCTTCACCTAAAGTGCGCAAAGATAGAAGCAATGCACAAAAGCACGGCTTAAACCGGTGCGCAACAAATCACACGCAGCAGAGCCGGAGGAGACGTGCACAGTCCAGTGTCATCCAGCTCTGAGCTGCTCACCTGTGCTGTGGAGTGCAGAGCATGAACTGTAGAAGTCTGCTCAGCTTCTGGTGTTTTAAAGGCTGAACAAATGGCCGTGGAATAGGATTCCTAGAGAAGGGTGGGATTGTTCCCTGCTCTGGTTTAGGGCCAGTTGCTCATTGCTGGGCGAACTCTAGGATCACAACACTGCCTCAATGCTTCTGCAACTTTACTGGGGAAACCATGAGGTCTGTATAGAACCACTTGCCTGCTCAAATGGTTCTTTGCATGGTGAAATAGTTGTTCAGATTAATGGCCAATGTGTTGTGTATGGTTCTCTATAGCACCAGAAAGGGTTCTTCTATTACAATTTTAACATTGTAACAGTAGAAGAACCCTTTTTAGATGCCATATAGAACCATTTACAAAAGTTCTATATAAAAGCATATACAACACGCTCTTCGTCAATCTGAAGAACCATTTCGCCATGCAAAGAACCTTTTTAAGCATGCACATTGTTCTTTGACTGGTCCATGGTTCAATATAGAGCCGTTGGCCCATATTCACAAAGCTAGTTGTGCTGATCTAGAATCTGTGTTTGTTAGTAAAGTAATAGTAAATAAGAGAGGAATCTGATCCCATATCGGCACTCCTACTCTGGAAAGTTGGAAGAACCATCATTTTCAAAAGCCTAGAACCATATACAGCGCATTACCATCAGTACCATCTGAAGATCCATTTCACCATGCAAAGAACCTTTTGAGCATGAAATGGTTCTATCTAGACCTCATGGATCTAAATAGAACCACTGTCATTACTCAAGTCTTGATGAACCATCTTTTGATTGTGTAGCTTCTTTACATTTCAGATCCCTGAGTATGTCACTGGACAGCACATTAAAACAACATATCGCTGTTGTCAGAAGACCTTGTATCTCCAAAATGGTAACTTTACAGGAGAAGGAAAAAACATACGTTACTTTTAATGTAAGTCAATGGAACTTTGGGAATGGGAATGGAATATCATAACCTGAAAAACGAATTGACAAAAATGGAGATACGAGGTTTTCTTCTGACAGCAGCGATATGCTGCGCTTTCACTGTTTGACCCTGGATGAAACCTGTTTTGATATCATCAGAGATGAACAACATTGTTCATTCGGAACTTACGTGGTTCCTAAGATGCTGAGCGCACTTATTATGAAACGAATGGCCTAAACTTTGCAGTTTGATTAGCAGGTAATCAGTATGTGTCCTTTCACTTCATGCTTACGTTTAGTTAGAGCATGATGGTATATTTATAAGTGTATATTATGTAAAGTATGTATTCACTTTTGTTGGTCATTAATCATGTGAACCCATGAAAGAAAACTTTTTCTTGAATTAAAACACTGAGTAGGCAGTAACTTAAGAAAAAGCAGTTTTATGCAAAGGTTTGTTGATCTTGTAAGTGAAATTAAGTTAAAACACCTTATACAGAGAGCACGTATTGAATTTAACATATTGGTAAAAAAATAATGTGTGTGTATATATATGTGTATGTATACGTATATATACAGGGTGAGTCAAAAGTCACAGGATGCATTTTATTTTATTTTATTTTATTATTAACTTTTATCTCTGGGGTCATTTCAAACAAATTATGTATGCTGAGAAAATCCGCAACAGACACCACCTTCAGCACCACATCATAGAGGCTTGTGACAGCATAAAAGTTAAAACAAAATAAAACTGTGTTCTGTGACTTTTGGCTCACCCTGTATGTATGTATATATATATATATATATATATATATATATAATGTGTGTGGTCTGTGTCATATTCCAATGTGTTATACTATAAATAGAAAAGGAGCACTAAACCCAGAGGTCTACTACTGAAGCCTTCAGTACCAGGATCAGGTGTGTTAGATTATTTGTACTTAGAAAATCAACAAAACATGGAGTTTGACTGGGGTTTTCAAACCTTGCACATAAGTGTAGCTTTTCAAAAGTTTCCGGCTCAAGTTTAATAACAGTAAACCTATTTACATCAAAGGCAGTTACGTCTATATGAATTTACATACATCTAACTCTAAATGTCAGAATGATTCAGTCGCTGCTGTAAGCGAATTCCCTGCTCAGAGTAACATCCGTAAAACCTAAACGTCTCTGCAGCTGATTTCATTTTAAACGACTTGCTAATGGAAATGTCGTTCTGCTTTGTGCCGACCTGATGATGCAAAGGACTATAAACCTGCTTCTTTTGCCCCACCCAGAAAAGCTTTGAATAGTTAAAGTATGTAAGTGTGAAACAATAGGCTGCAAGTGTCAGAAGGTTTAAATCAAATGTGCTTATGGGTTGTAATTAAACACCACCCCGTTTATCTATATTTGGTTGGCTAGAGAAATGAATATGCAATCTCCTTACACCGTGGTGTCATGTCATTTCGTAGCCAAAGGAATTTGGAGTCGGCCCAAAGGATAAATGTGTAAGTGTGCTTGAGCACTGGTGGCATATATATATATATATAAATAAATGAACCTATGAACAGACAGACATGCTAGGCATGTTATTGTATAACAGTGTATTTATAACAGAGTCTATATAATATAAGCTTATTGTTTTGTATTCATCAGCCTCCTGGGGAAACGTAGAACACTGCTAAAATAAGATCACTGAAAGAAATGTTTGAGGTAATGACAGCAGGCCTCTAAAGTGATAAATAAGCATTCAGTTTAAAAACATGTGCAATACATGTATTTGTATCACTGCTGGCAGCTGAAGAAGGCCACAAATCTTGCATGTGCTGTATGATAGTGGAGGCTAAGCAATTCAGAAAATCAGAATCAAGACAAAAAAATCAGAATCAAGCTTTATTGGTCAGGTATGTTACACATACAAGGAATTTGGTTTTGGTTACAGGAGCTCACAGTGCGCAGTATCAGACAGACATTCACATGTAGGGAATAAAATAAAATAAATATATAATCTAACAAAATAAAATGAAATAAAACATGCACAGTCATACCTGTAAACCTTACAATGTGCAAAGTATGGGTCTAAAGTCAAAGTGCTGAGTGCAGCAGCAGTTAAAGGGTGTACAGTGGCAGAGAAAGGGATCAGTGAGGTGACAGTCAGATAAGTGGGGTCATATGGCAGGTATTTAGGTGCTAGTATAAACACTGGTTTGAGACGGCAGCTCCAGAGGATGGAGTTGAACTTGGTACTATATACCAGTATTTTTGAAGTGCAGTTTGAAGCTGGAATATTGTTTCAGTGTAATATTTTAACTGTTCAAGTGATGGCTTGTGGGGAAAAGCTCTTTTGTAGCCTGGATGTCCTGATCCTCATCTGGCTGAAGCGCTGGCCTGAGGGAAGGAGCTGGAACAGGTGGTGTCTAGGTTGAGAGGGGTTTGTGGAGATCTTCTCTGCATGCTTTGTGGTTCTGGAGGCATGCAGTTCCAGCAGTGTAGGCAACTTAACCCCAGTTCTCTGAGCAGACTGGGTTTAGTTGGAACTGGCATCAAGACCCCAGGAAGATGTCATAAGAAAAATGATATCTAGTTATGGTTTGTTTGGTAAGCCTAAATTAGACTAAGTAACCTACACCTTTCAGCCTGTGCTGGTTTTAATGCAGAGGGGTTCTATCTTACCGGACGGGGCTTCGAAAGATAAGATAAGGTAAGATAAGGCTTTATTGTCATTCGCATCACACGTGGTACATGAGGTGGAACGAAATGGTGTACTCAAGGTCCCAGTTAACTCCCAAGAACAATAAACAATAAATAGCAAGGTGCAAGTAACAGCAGCATGAAACACAGCAGCATGAGTACAAGGTAGAAAGAGTACATCTTAATACTGATAACGTGTAAAGTGACGTGTAGGGGTGATATAGTGGAGGCACTGATTCACTACAGCAGCAGAGATAAATAAGTGGACATGAAGCGCCATTGCAGTGATGTCTAACTGAAATTTAAGAGTCTTACTGCTTCAGGGAAGAAGCTGTTTCTCAGTCCGGGTATTTTACTCTTAATGCTCCGCAACTTCCTACCTGAGGGGAGCAGAACAAAAAGTGTGAGTGCTGGATGAGTGGGGTCCTTCATGATTCCAGTGGCCCTTTTCCTGCATCTGGAGGTGTGAATGTACATGGTGGTGGGAAGGCTGACCCCAGCAGTCCTCTGTGCAGCCTTCACCTCCCTCTGCAGAGCTTTCCTTACTGCTGCAGAGCAGCTTCCATGCCACACGGTGATGCTGGAGCACAGAACGCTCTCCACCACACATCTGTAAAATGAGGTGAGGACTGAGCTCCCGAGTCCAGCATGCCTCAACCTTCTGAGGAAGTAGAGGTGCTGATGTGCCTTCCTGATCAGGCTTGAAGTGTTTTTACTCCAGGTAAGATTGTTACTTAGGTGTACGCCTAAGTACCTATAGCTGGAAACCACTTCCACTGCAGATCCTCCGATGTGTAGGGGGAGGGGAGGGATGGTGTTGCCCCTTCTGAAATCCACAATCATCTCCTTTGTTTTCTTCACATTGATGCAGAGATTGTTCTCACTGCACCAACTCTCCAGGTGTTCCACCTCCTGCCTGTGGCCAGACTCATCACTATTTGTGATGCATCCAACCACTGCCGTGTCATCCGCAAACTTTACAATATGACGACCTGGATCGATATCTGAGCAGTCATGTGTGAGCAGTGTAAACAGGAGGGGGCTCAGCATACAGCCCTGAGGGGAGATGGTGCTGAGAATGATGGTGGAGGAGGAGATGTTCTGGATCCTCACAGACTGTGGCCTGTTAGTCAGGAAGTCCAGGACCCAAAATTGGTCAAATAAAATGAAAAGACAATTAAGGAATGTTTTTATCAGCCTGATTTTATGCTGAAAATGAGATAAATCTTCTAGAGAGGTCAAATTTTCAAACGCTTTAGGTTAGCGTTCTTATGTGTCCTAATTTACTGCACCAGTTAAACTTAAAAAATAATCAACTCCAGTCATTAATTATCATCAGTAATGTTAAACAATGACCATTTGATGCATGTTTAAATACTGAGCACTTGCTTTTGTTAACATTAACAAATCATCAAGTTTATCTTTAATGTATCATCACTGAGATAATGAGATAGTTAACCCATGAGTAAAATGATGTTTGTTTAAATGTTAACTAAGACCACCCACATTAAGTTTATTTCATCAGTGACTAAATATACATCCACAGTAAACATTATGAAGTAATAGCTAATATTTGTTAGTAACCTAAGCATTTGTGAGTTAAGAAGGTGTTGCTGCTCACGAAAGGTAATAGTCAATATGTGTGTGTGTGTGCGTGTGCGTGTGTGTGTGTGTGTGTGTATATATATACAGACAGAAATGCTAAATTCTATTATTCTTTATTACATGTGCAAAGATGTGGCGGTTGGGAGCGAGGAGGCGGATGCATGTGCTGAGATAAGTGACGTTTATTAGGGGCAAATCCAGGGTCATAGTCTAGACAGTCCAGGTTCAAACATCCAACACAGAGAGCAGGAGGGACGGACATGATAGACAAACCAGAATCAAACAAGCACGACCAAACATCCAAAATTTACAAACAACAAAGACCAGCAAAGACAAAGGGCAAACACAGGGCTTAAATACAACAGGCCCAACAAGGGATCACAAGACACAGGTGGAAACACAGGTAGGAACAATCAGGGGCGGATTCATTAAACAAGGGGGCTGGACTACAAAACCAAAACAAAGAACATGTGGATTAAACCAAAACACAACACGAACACATGGACAGGACTAGTAGGGGCCAATCGTGACAAAATGACAGTGATTAAGCATTTACCACACCTAAAGAGAATCCACTTTACAGCAGGCAACATTATTAATACTGAATTCCAATTTATTTATTTAGTTAGTTATTGATTTACTAAGGTGTGATAACATTATAACGCAATCTGTAATCTGTTAAGCTCAGGTTACTGGATGCAAATACTGGAAACGAGCCATTTGAGGATTTGTTAATATTGTCTAATGCAGTTTGTTATTTCCTCAACTTTTAAACAAACAACAAATACGTTTGGAAATTTGTATAGAAGTGTTAATTGCTTTGTTGAGGCGGAATGTCTGTGCATTGTACATTTTTACTAACGCAATAAACACTTAAATTAATGTAGTGTTAAATAAGGGAATCTCAATTAAAGCATTACCTTTTATTAACAGTAAAAAACAAAAAATATTAGTAATACTTCAATTATTGGGACATACATTTCATTTTATATGATATTTTAAAGCACACTTTGGTTCTTTAGGTACTTTTAAGTGGTCATCCATGACTTCCTGTATCACTGGGGTATAAATATGAGATGACGCACAGGCTGAACACCCTGAGTCATCTATCAACATGGGGTAGATCAGAGAATGAAATGAGACAAAAGGTTGCAGACCTTCATAAATTCCTATTGGGTGAGTAATTAAGAGGTTTCAAACAACTGGAGATATGATGAACCTGCCTGGAAGAGGATACAAGTGTATTTTATCCCTGTGTACAGAGAGGAAGATGATTTGAGAAGCAGAACCTTCTCCCAGGACAGTTACAGAAGATGGTTGCATTCTGAGGTTGCCAAGTCTCCAAAATTACAGTTAGATGCCACCTATTTGAAAGACTTAAAAAAAAAAGCACCTCTGCTGTCATCAGATCTCAAATGAAACGGTTAAGCGTCACTAGACGGTTGACTTGAACCAGGATTATGATCAGATGAGACAAATTGGAGCTGAGGTGGCAGTAAAGGTCATGCAAAAAAAAGTGTAGTGGGCGATCTGTGAGAATGAGGGTCTGTGGGAATCTTATGATACATTGCATTAAATACCACAACGTTTTATTGAAATCTGAATAGATCTGCCAGGACACTAAGATAGAGCCAGCTCTTCCAGCAGGTCAGTTATTCAAAGAATGGCTCAATATTCATTAAAAAATGGTTCGACCATCCCAGACCCCTGGACTAAACCCCACTGGAAACCTGAGGGGTCAGCTGAAGAGGAGAGTCCACAGGTGAGGATCATGTAATCTAAAGGATGCATAAATTTTGTAACAAATGATCTTGGACACTACCTAATCCAACATTATAAAATAAGACGGTGCTGTTATCTTGAGTGTGCTAGTTTTTCTTATAAGGGTTTTTCACTGAATATTTTTACCTCACTGGATTGTTAAACCTCTCTTGTTTTGAGTGTTTTTGGCATTTTTCACTCATATATATATATATATATATATATATATATATATATATATATATATATATATATATATATATACACCAAATACCTGCCAAAAGTTCTGCAAAGCACTGTCATTTGGAATATGTGGTATTTTCTATAGAGGTATTTTCTAACTTCACAGATTCTCTGTCTTTTCTATTAAAATCACTGAACCACTGAAGTACTATGAAACCACAGATTTTGGTTTGGGATCAACTGATCAATGACACATGTCTTTCTGTGTAGCTACTGTGTCCACCTTGCTGTAAATTCTGGCTTACTGTCTACGTATCAAGTATGCCATTTGCTGTTATATTACTTTGTATGCAAAACCATGTGAGGAACAAAGCATTATGTTCATTCATATGTCATGCTTTCAGTGTTGCTCCTAGCTTGGACCCATGTCCACTTAATATATACATTGACTGAGCTGCCTATTCCTTTTTTGGCCTGATGCATTCACACCAGCAGCATAGACAGGCTTGGGTTACACAGTGAAACATCACTTTTATGAAAAAGCTGAAGGCGCTCTGTAGTTTCTCAACAGGCCTGAAGGCTGCCTCTGTGTTTCTCATTTCTACCTGTCGCCCCCAATCTGCTCAGCTGAGCTCAGCGCAGTGAAACACCGCTGTCATCTGTTTAAAGCACTGACTCAGGCATAGGCAGCATGTCTTGAAAATGGTATAAACCAAACTGCCTTTTTTAGGGTGTGAGCATGTTTCTGTGACCCTGCTGTCAGCACTTCCAGGGAGGTCTTAAGGCAATATCATTATTCAGTGCATGTCTGCTTCCATATAGATAACTGTATTAACAGCACCCTGTTTCACAGATGAATGTTTGACTGTACAGTGCAAGCAAAATGCAAGCAGGAAAGAGAAAAGAAAATGAATACATCGTTCTATTAACAAGTTTATTTCTTAGATTTCGTCTGTCAGATTGAAAAAGTTGTGGGCCAGGGTAGCGTCAGCCTCAAAATGGGAGATCACCCCCTCCCTGGGGAAAAAGGTTTACTCCACCCCTTAAAGGACACCTTTTTCTTGTCAGAACATCCTAACTTAAAAGCAAGAAAGACATTTATCGCAGGCGATTTTCTCAGTTTGTCTGGTGAAGAAAGGATGTAGCTTAAAAAAGATCTTTGAGCGTTCTTTAGCAAAGTGAGAGACCATTTTATGCTTAAACTGCTCTTTGCATGGTGAAATCATTAATCATATTGGTGGAGAATTTGTTTTATATGCTTCTATATAACACTTAAAAAAGAGCTCTTCAAGGGTTCTTTAGTAAAGGAAATAGCTCTATATAGAACCATTTCCTGCTTAAATGCTTCTTTGCATGCTGAAATTTTCAGATAGATGAAGAATGTGTTGTATATGGTTCTATATAACACTCTTTAAAAAGATGTTTCTTCAAGGGTTAATAAAAAAACAGTCCATTAACCATTCGCATGATGAAAGGGGTCTTGACATCATGAAAGGGTTCTTCAGATTGATGGAGAACGTGCTGTAGATGGGTCTATGTAAAACTTTCTTGAAAAGGGTTCTTCAACTGTAAAAAGCCTGACATTGTAACATTAGCAGACCCATTTCTGATGCTTTGTAGAACCATTTCAAAAAGGTTCTATATAAAACCATCTACTGCACATTCCTTCGTCAATCTGGGGAACGCTTTCATGATTAAAAAATCCTTTAATCATCCAAAGGATTGAGTGTTCACGCTTCTAGACAGAAGCATTTTCTCGACTAAAGAACCCTTGAAGAACCATCTTTTTTAAATAAAGTGTATTTAGAACCATATACAACACATTCTCCGTCAACCAGACGAATGGGTTCACCATGCAAAGAAGATCCAAAGAACCATTTAAGCATGAAATCATGGTTCTAAATAGGACCATTCCTTTTCCTAAAGAATCCGTGAAGAACAATCTTTTAAGAGCTTCCTGGTGAGCTTTGGTGAATAATAATGAAGGATCAGAGTGGCCAGACATTATGCTACATTGGGCTATTTGAATGAATAGAGAATACGCTAGGACATCCTCCCTGTTCAGTCACTGGTGCTGAGCACACATTTGGCTGTGCAGCAGCGCTGCTAGGCAGGCTAACGCTAGCGCTAGTCGCAGCTGAAAGCCCGCTCCTCCTGACGCGTCATGTCTCTTCTCTTTCTCCACTAGAATGAAGGCGGACGAGGACATACCGCAGACGGATTTGTACGGTTCATTAATGAAGACGGGACAGATGTCGCTGAATGAAGAAGTGGCTCCGTGAACGGATTCAGCCTCATTTTTTTCTGACGTAGTCGAGATTGTGAATACAGATTCGGCGAGCCGTAAGGAGTACGCAGGATACGTAAGAAGTGATCGTAAAATACGTCCTGGATTCTGTTTTCGGCGTGGAAGAAGTGAATACGGCTCTGGCGGCTTCGGGATGATCGCGTAGGACCCTTATCCCCCCCCATTAACTGCAACCGGGCTTTAATGTCAGTCGCTGGGACTGGACTAGCGAGCACGGCTGGGGGAAAGCGTCCGCCGACTTCTGATGGACGGGGTGTCTCATGCCGTTCAAAAAATGTGCCCTAATAAACGGATGGCAACGTTAAAAGCCGCGGAGAGAAAACTTTCCAGTTCGGGGTTCCTGTAAAAAGGGCTGTAGGGGTGAAGGTGGGCAGGGTGGGTGTAATACTGCGCACTGAGGGGTCGGCCGGTGTTTCGCTGGGCTTTGCTGAAATGACTCGCGTCTCTCTGGCGCTGTCAGAAAAGCCAAACTGCTGCGTTGCCTGAAAAAAGCCATCCTAGCTGCGGAGAACTTGGTATTCGGAGCTCGACCTGTGCGTGTGGGGTGTGTGTGTGTGTGTGTGTGTGTACGGGGGGGGGAAGCCGGCCGCCTCTTTTTAGCCAAGGTCGGATGCAAGTAAACAACTGACAGAAAGCACTAGCCGGGGCGTAGCGCCTCGCTCATGAGCCGTATGGGTCCTGCGCACTCAGAAAAGCCCCCGACTCCCTCACGGGAAGAGCTGAATCTGCGCTGGTGAGGAAGGGTGGACCGGGGGAGGGGGCTGCAGGGTGACGGCCGGCTCGGCTCGCCTCGCCTCGCCTCGCTCCGCGTCCCTGCCTGAAGCTCCGCGCCCCTCCAGCAGCGTGCTGTGGATGTCTGCGCGTTTCGGCTGCGGGTTGATGCGGCGAGGGGCCTGCTGCTCTCATCAACAACACCGCGGCTCCGTCCGAGCGTTGGCTCTGCAGAGGTTCGCAGCTGGCCGCGTGCTTACGAACATTGCGTACGATCGCAGCGTACGATACGGCTTTTCGAGGGCGGAGAGGCTCGGGTGACATTGCAGAGTCTCTCCCTTCCCCACACTCACACTCTCACCCCTCCCCCTCCACCTCCCTCCCGTAAGCCGCTCCGCTCATCGACAGAGAGAGGCAGAAGGGAGGAGGGAAAGGTGGAGCATCGCCAGTCGTACGCCCTGACGCAGTGGGACTTTTACGTGTGGTCGGCGTTTCCCCCCGCCCTTCCCGCGGTGACGGTGATGGGTCGGAAGCGGTGTGTCGGTGCAGATTGTTCGAAGATGGCGGCCGGGTGCTGCGGGGTGAAGAAGCAGAAGTTGTCGGGATCCCCCGGCTCGGGGGGACCCGGCGGGGCGGGGAGCGGGGTGGCTGGGGCCGGACACTGCGGATCGGACTTGGGGATCGGGTCCTCCTCGACCGTGGTGGCCGGCAATGTGAATCGGGTAAACGGCCTGGGGGGTCCTGGGGGTAGCAGCAGCAGCGGCGGCGGCGGTGGTGGTGGTGGTAGCAGCGGCAACAGCACTGCTCTGTCCCCGACTCCGGGAGGCTACAACTCCACTGGCCTCTCCCCGAACCTCAGCCCTGGTCCTGGCTCGGGAAGCGGGGCCAGGAAGATGGTCGTTTCGGCGGAGATGTGTTGCTTCTGTTTCGACGTGCTTTATTGCCATCTATACGGATACCAGCCTCCCCGAACACCCAGGTTTACAAACGACCCCTAGTAAGTAGCAATATGGCTAGCTAGCTAACTAAACTAGCAGCTCGTGATGGTTTTCACTCTATCAGTCGGCAGAAAGCAAAGCGATTTCTCACTTCATGAGTACTTTAACCGCGCTGACAGGAACTTTCAAGCCTTGTATGCTTTTTGGTAAACGATGGAATTAGTAGCCCCGACAGGTTGGGTTTATTTTTGCCATGTTTTAATGCATTTCTTTAGTGGAAACATGGAACTTTTATGTTTGGATGTAAGTGGCTACTACAAAAAAAAAACATATGGCTTGTTAAGTTACTTTTTTCGGGGAAAAAAGTCGACAAACTCCACACTACTGAGAAGGAGAAAAGCTGTACAAGTTTTCCTAATTTACGAAATACACTGTCATTTTACCGAACTCGATTTGTAGCTCATGTTTCTTAGTTTGTTCACAGATCAATACTGGCTGTCTAGCTGGCCACTTTAGCGAGCTTTAAGCTGTTGTTGTTGTTTATCGTCCCAGTTTCTTTAATGCAGTGGTTCGGTGTGGTCTTCCAAAGGCAGTATTTTGTCATAAGTCAAGGGAAAACCCGTTAAAGAGATGTCAGGTGCGCTTCGACGGGTTATTATCTATCAGGCTATGCGCATTTTTGTGCTGTAGCACCGGCTAACTATGCTAGCTAATGTTTTTGCCGTGAATTGAATGCTGCTAGCTAGCGACCCGCAGCTAACGCTATATATGTGATGGCTCTCCTACTCGGATAGCCGAGCCTGCGGAGCTAAGCGCTCTGCTTAAGCCGCACGGAAAGCGACTACAAACGTTAGCCGGGTAGCTAATTGTTTTTCTTAAACATTAGTTTATTCAGCCTTTTCTTGACTTCCCTTAGACACTCATGGAACAGCACGTTCTCCACCGCCTTTTCTAACAGGTTTCTCAGTTTACATGTAACAAACTGGCGTCTTGAAACGAGTCCGTTAAACGGTCCTGCTAGTTGTGTAGCTAACAGCCATGGGCTAGATAGCTAGCTAGCTAACAAAGCCGAAGTTGTTTACGGCGGTTTTACCAGGAGGGCAGTGAAGCTGAAAGAAAAATGTGTCTAAATGAAATTTCATGGACGTGTTTGCCTAACATTTGTTTTGTTAGTCAGTGTTACATGGAGCGGACACAAACCTAATTAAGTTACCGTTAGCTGTTCATCGAATCGGACGCTACTGTTATGTCGAGCGAGCGGTTTAGCTAACAGCTTCAGCTCGAATGACTGACCGTTTGGTTTTTGCTGCTTTGTTCGTTAGTTAGATATCAAACGAAGAGGCTCTGTGTCAGTCGGATTTGATCGGTTACGCGGCTTTTTATGGTTCCAAACATTCTTAATTAAGATGGTTTAGAGTTGCAGTCGTTACTGTTGAGGCTCAACTCCGGTCCAGCACAGTTGAATGATTTTCCTGCTCAGACGCTTGTGGCAAACCTGACCATTAACTGATGAGCTGGATTTGGTGTGTTTGAGCAGGGAAATCACCAAAAGCTGAACGCCAGGACGGGTGTCGAGGACCCTTGATCTGATGTAGAACTGAATCATGTTCTTGGGCATGTAGTATGAATCGCGAACCGTTCGTCATCTATTTGCTAATCTAGGAGACGCTGCTTGTTTCGGTTGTAAACCTGGCTGCTGTACGGTGCTTTAGTCATATTCACACAGTTCATGCATCTCGTAACCTTTCCCTGCTTCAGAAACACATTAGAATTTCTAGGTTTCAAACCTGAAAGTTTTGCTTCCTGATGGAAATGGACTTAGTTGTTACCGTTAGATAGTTTTCCTAGAGCACCTTGTGATCACTTTAGAAACCCTCCAGATGCCCCTAGATTCAGTCACATGTCACCTGGGAAACCGGTCGGATTCCTTACATTATCAGCCCATCAGGAAAACTCAGAATACCTTTGCTAAGGCATCGCCACAAAACAGACAGGAACCACAAACATTGTTTTTTTCCCCCTTTATCATCTTTCTCAAGCAAGCAGTGTTAGTGCTTGTGATTTCTTGACAGTCTCTCACAGCAGAGCCCAAAGAATTATGCACTAGTTCCCAGGTGAACTGGGTTACAGACAGCTCACTTCTGGTCCGTTTTGGTATAAAGGAGCACTCTGGGCTGTTAGTGACCGTGATGAGGTTAAAAGTCAGTAGCTTAATGATTGACTGCTGGTCATCTGAGCCTGTGTTGTCGGGAGCACTGTTGCTGTGACTGCACCTCTGTGTGTCAGTCACAAATCTCATGTTGCTTTTGCAAGATTGTTAGTATTGACTATAAACACCTCATAATTTATTTCAGTCTCTTTTAGCCAAATGTCAAACAAAAACATCAAGAATGTATTTAACCAGTTTGTACTTTACTTGGATGTCTTGCATTCCTCTTCTGCAGGGATGAGGAACTCTGGGGCAGAGGGTTGAAGGGTCAGATTCCAGCACCGTTTGGTGATTTTCCTGATCAAACTCACCTGATTCAACTCAGCAGTTAAGTGCCAGGTTTGGTTGGAGTGTTAGATCAGGAAAATGTCAAACTGTGCTGGACTGTGACCTTCAGTTCCCAACCTCCGCTTTACACTTAAAGACACTGAGGTGCTGAACTCCCTTTAGATGGTCTTAAGTTTGCAGCTGCCCACAGAGGATCTTCTGAAGGACTTTAGAATGACAAGGCTCAGACTAAACTGCTGGACTTGCGGAGATGAATGCTACACAAACCGCTCTTGAAGGATCCCAGTGGGCTGCGGCCAGAAGGACTTGAGTGTTTTGTTAAGCGTTTTTGGTCATTGATTTATTCCTTGACGTCCTTTTGAGTCATGGAACATCTACATGTTTTGTAACCCTTAAAAGTGAAGACATGCTTCGACCAAACAACCCAAGCTCAAAAATTATCTAATTCTTTTCCTTGTTGACGTTTGTATTTGTCTCCTATGCAGGCAGTACATTCGGCTAGTCATGTGGCCATATTCACATGATCTTATTCCTGTGCTGCTGAAATTAATCTTGGGCCTCTAAACTAATCCACCATTAGGTTATGGAAATAATTAGGTGGAGTAATGAAGTTGATTTTGCCTTTCTTCCTGGCCAGAGTGTAGCTGTGGACCCTGCTGCTAGTCTGTCTCCAGGACTCCAGTGACCTTAGTCAGAAAACTGCTTTCATACTCATCTCAGTGAAAAGGGGAGGACCACAAACTGTTTTGTATGCATTTTGGGCAACGTGTGTGTTCGTCTTTGTGTTAGCCTTTTACTTAAAGGGAACCCTGCTCAAGTAAAAAATGTGCCCATTACTTCATTTCTTTTAAACATGCTTACTTGCCTCATAATAGTGCTACAGTAGCCTCTATAGCATGATTTTCTGGTTTAAAGATTACTGATATGTCTTGAAGGTGGGAGGTATTTTTGGAAAAACTACAAGGGTTTTGGGGTGCATACATGAGGGAAGGCTGTTTGAAACGTGCCCTTCAACTTAGAAGGAAGCCAGATGGCTAACATTACTACTAGCATGCCAAATATCACGTCTGTGTTTATTAGCCTGTACATCAGTTAGCAGTCAGGAATTCTTTATTGCCTTTGGTAGATGCTCAGTGGTTGTACTGACATTTGTGTGGTATATGTTTGGTATTGTAGTGAAGGAACGCTGAGCGATGAAAACGGAGAAAGGATGATAAATCGTGAGACCTGTCAAGCAAGCGAGGCTGAAGGATACAATGCTGTTCTACAGAATATTACATAAGGTGACAGATAACTATCTTGCTAGGTTTAGGCAGGAATGCCCATTTAATTTTACTAAAGGCAGAACAGCACTGGATTTGATCTTTTTCTTCTTACTCTATTTTACACTTAAACACACAGGTCATACAAAAACCTCCTCTTTTTGTGAGGAGAGAGGAAGTGGCAGACCATTGGCTTGGAGCAGGTCATGTGAGCCTCATGTCTCAGTTTACATGCACAGGGATTTCTTGAATTAGCCCTCTATTTATAGTCTACTAAATAGAAGCTGGGAGCTGTAGGTCTACCAAAGGTAGTTTTCTCTCAATTCCCACTGCTCAGTTTTCAGTAGGTTTGTAATGCAAACCCAAACCTGGCAGCGGGGGTACAGCTTCTTCAGCTTCCAGCCCTTTGTTCCTGAATGCTTTAATGGTTGCAAAGAGTAATGGAAGATGTGCTCTGCCTGAGCTCCCCGGCCTCCCCATATTTGCTTATTTTCTCAGGCTTTTGGAGGCGGATGGGCTGAGATGAAGCATTTGTTCATGGAGTGTGTGTTTTTTGTTTTTTGTTTTTTTTTTTTCCAGGCGCCAGCCTCTGACTGGGCACAAAAAGAAGAAAATGTGAAACCCCCTCAGCTTGTGTTAATTAAAAGATATGAGTGAGAGAATATCAGCAGAAGAGCTTTTTTGGAAAAGCCTTCTTCACAGGCGTGGGCATACTGTCCGCTTGGATGCTGGTCATGTACACCGCAGGTGCTCCCACACATGCATAGCTGTAGAGAAGACCTTAGCCTTCGAGTGCCAGTTCAAGGGAAATATCATGAAACGGTGCAGGAAAAAAACAGTTGAGAGTGTCTGAAGTCTGAATGATGATTGGTCGGCAGGGAGGCACAAAGGCATTGTGATCTCATTCTGCTATTGTGATGTCACAAGCTTGCAGTGTGATAAAGGTCACTTTTAGATGATGACTTCTCACGTTGCAGTATGACTCGAGTGGAGCTGCCTTATATCATAAAGCAAGATTAAGCTTTGCTTTCTGGAAGGAATCATCTGTTATTGCTTGCATTTAATATCTTTTCAGACCTATGATGATTGCCTTTTACCGCACACCACTTAGCCAGATTAGGGTATTGTAGCTCTTAAATGGCTAAGTTTACTCTCTTGGTTTAATCAGAGGAAAGTGTGAAGGAGATTTAAGTTGCAGCAAAAGTTATTTCGGCACTGGCTAACTCCTATGGCACTCTTAATTGGTGGAGCAAAGGAAAACGTTCAGCTCCAGCAAAATTGACTGCAGTGTTATTTTTTTAAACTTCAGGGACATGTTTGACATCAGCTTTGTAAACACAATGACTAAAAAGTGGACCACATAATGGGTCTGAGAATTAGACTGTATATTTACTAGATCTAGGTCTTACTAGAGATGTAGCAAAACAAAAATTGTGGATGATGCATGGCTTCTGAAAGTTGCTAAACACATTGATCCATTTTGTAAAATGTGTCAAGATTCTGTTTTTTAGGCAGTGCTGTTTTTGTTTTCAGAGCATGTTTTGTAAAGGAAATGTCTTTTGTTTGGTGGTAAGCTGAAAAATGTTAGGATTTTGATTTACATTTATGGCATTTGGCAGATGCTTTTACCCAAGAGCGACTTACAGTTGGATCGTTTTACACAGGTAGTTGAAGGTAGTGTTAGGAGTCTTGCCCGAGGACTCTTATTGGTATAGTGTAGGGTGTTTACCCAGTCAGGGATTGAACCCCAGTCTATGGCGAAGAAGGCAGAGGTGTTACCCACTATAGTACACCAACCATTTTGATCAAGCAGAGCTTTGTTAAATGTTCATTGTCTGCCTGATTTTGCTGAAGTTTATTGTGAACTGAAGTGGAATTTGTGATGTGACAAACAGTAACATTTATTTGCTCTGTGTATCGACATTATATGCATTAAATATATCAGAGGGATGTCGAAGAGTTTGTTGTGTTAGGAGGTTAAATATGACTGTCCCAAGAGCTGCCTGTGCCGCATCAACACAGGGAGGCCAGTCGCTCTGGTCGTTTTCATCTCTTCAGTGCTACCTACTGAATCGGAGCTTATGCTTGTGGAATCCAGGAAGAAGTGCTGCCCAAAGCCTCTGTGATGCAGCCTAATCTTTTGATCCATTTGATGTGGCCACTGTCCCTGGATTTAAGGGTCAGGAGTGAATGCCTGATGCTGGTAAATGTGACTGAAAATCTGTGTACACTGGTGGGTGGGAAAGGGTGGGTAGATTTGCATTCATACTGTATCACCCTTCACTCGATACCACTGAAAACAATAAAGGCATGTATTTGTACTTCAGGCACTTGTTAAAAATTGTCCCTCGCTGACAATTAAAAAAAATAAGCCAAATTGCTGTAAGTGCTGTTTTGCTTGATGAATGTGCCTTTTGTGTGTGAGAGAGTGAATTGAACCCATTATTTAAAGGGGTTTTGTGGTGTTTAGATTCTAGTAATCTTCAAGCATGTGAAAGATGTGAAATGAAAAGAGTGGCTTGGATTGCTCTGGTTCTTGCCAGGCATACAGTAGTTTGCAAAATGTTTGTCCTTTAACGAACAGGAATGACCTTTTAAAAGAAATAAAAAAAAAAAGTGGTCATTGAAAACAATGACGTTTGTGTGAAATGGTGTTGAAAAGAAGCTTCTTAAAGTTTCTTTACAGTACTGGTGCAACCACGGGTCACAAAGCGTACAATGGCCTTTCGCTTCCTATCCAAATCAGTGAACCTACACGTCTTCTGAGTTTTTATATGTAATGTTGATAATGAAGAAATGGTGATTTCTGTACAAAAAAAGTTTTCTTTCAGGACAGTTTTGCCTCAGATAGCCCTGCATGTATCTATGTATGTATGTCTTCTCACTAATGGATTTGAAAAATATGTTTTAGGGCAAAACCTGACCTGTAAACTATTGTAAAACAATCTTTCAGACAGCAGGCAGTGTATTCATAACCATTTAATATATTAACTATGTCTGAGGGAACTTTTGAGGACATGAAGCAAGTCCTTCCTGTCACAACCACCACATCTGACTCAGTAAGTTGGTCTAGAATGGTGTATTTCACATTAAACCCCTCTGAATGACTTGGTTTACATCTTCAGAAGTGAATTGAAAAATTGTTGAATTGTCTCTTGTAAATGCTTGTTTCTATATAACAAGACCTACAAAGGCTATTGAGGGGAAAAAGTTGAGAGGCTAAGTTGTATTATGGTTAAATGCGTATTCAGACTTGAATTTAATCACTTCTGATGTGTAATTTGTGTTGGGTTTTTCAGGTTCACTCTAAAAGGTAGACAGATATCAGTCTAGAGACAGAGTTATGTTTAAAATTGAATACATTCTGTACTTTCAGCCTATAGCTGTTTTATTTGTAAATGCGGTCATCTGCTTTATATCTGAAAGCACCCTCTGAATTTCTGATATCGACCTTGTGCATTAAAGTGCATAGAATTTTCACTCTCTGCAGCGGATGTTAAACATGCTCTCTTGTCCAAATAGCATAAGTTGAAATTAATTCAGTATTAAACAGACATTTCATTATTAATTTGGCCTTTTAAAATTTTTGTAGTGGCCACTCAGATAAGGACATCACATATCTATTGTCTGTTCCTGCTGACCATATAACAGGCCATCTTCTCAATCTGCCTTCCTTTCAGAGTGAAATTCACAGATGCTGGGCATCAGTATTGATACCGAGAATATGCAGAAATAGCAGAAACGTGTAACAGCCAATTAAAATGCCATGCTTGGCTTAGCATCCTGTAAGCGGTGTGATTCGTGCAGAGGTTTCCTGCTGGCCTTACTAACCTAATTTAGTCTGTAGAAACCGTAGATACTTATTCACAGCATTGTGTTTGCAGGTGGAACCCAAAATGGCTTGTTTACAGGCCCAACCCGAGGGCTTTCCCTGGGACTTAACACTGTTGTGACTAATATCCCAGATTCTCTCCAAATCTACTCCCACTCACTTCATCCCTTCTCCTTAGACAGAAGGGGGTTTCAGTGAGGTGGATCAGTATGCTAAGAGTTCCAGCTGGTGGCATCGGTGTTCCTACTAAAGAATTTGATGATTTGCCAGGATGTGATCTGCTGTTGTGTGACTTGCCTACTGTGTGCTAGATTTCCATTCCTGCTGGTGTTATTGTGTACTTTTGTCTTGGATGTGTATTAGAGTAGAGCTGTATTAGACTGAAGCCCATTCTGTGAACTTGTTAGTGTTTGTCTTCATCAGCGTTTTCTTAGAAAAGTGTTTGTGAATACAAAAAAATCACAGTCTGATTTTTAAAGAATTTATTTGCGAATAATGGTGGAAAATAAGTATTTGGTCACCTACAAACAAGCAAGATTTCTGGCTGTAACTTCTTCTTTAAGAGGCTCCTCTGTCCTCCACTCATTACCTGAATTAATGGCACCTGTTTGACCTCGTTATCTGTATAAAAGACACCTGCCCACAACCTCAAACAGTCACACTCTAAACTCCACTATGGTGAAGACCAAAGAGCTGTCGAAGGACACCAGAAACAAGATTGTAGACCTGCACCAGGCTGGAAAGACTGAATCTGCCATAGGCAAGCAGCTTGGTGTGAAGAAATCTACTGTGGGAGCAATAATCAGAAAATGGAAGACCTACAAGACCACTGCTAATCTCCCTCGATCAGGGGCTCCACGCAAGATCTCAGCCCGTAGGGTCAAAATGATCACAAGAACAGTGAGCAGAAATCCCAGAACCACACGGGGGACCTAGTGAATGACCTGCAGAGAGCTGGGACCAACGTTACAAAGGCTACTGTCAGTAACACACTACGCCGCCAGGGACTCGGATCTTGCAGTGCCAGACGTGTCCCCCTGCTTAAGCCAGTACATATCCGGGCACATCTGAAGTTTGCTAGAGAGCATTTGGGAGTATTGGGAGCTGTCATATGGTCAGATGAAACCAAAGTAGAGCTGTTTGGTACAAACACAACTCGTCGTGTTTGGAGGAGCGTGAATGGTAAGTTGCATCCAAAGAACACCATACCAACTGTGAAGGATGGGGGTGCGAACATCAGGCTTTGGGGCTGTTTCTCTGCAAAGGGACCAGGACGACTGGTCTGTGTACATGAAAGAATGAATGGGGCCATGCATTGTGTGATTTTGAGTGCAAACCTCCTTCCATCGGCAAGGGCATTGAAGACGAAACGTGGCTGGGTCTTTCAGCATGACAATGATCCCAGTCACACTGCCAGGGCAACAAAGGAGTGGCTTCGTAAGAAGCATTTCAAGGTCCTGGAGTGGCCTAGCCAGTCTCCAGATCTCAACCCCATAGAAAACCTTTGGAGGGAGTTGAAAGTCCGTGTTGCCCACTGACAGCCCCAAAACATCACTGCTCTAGAGATCTGCATGGAATGTGCCAACCTTGTAAAGACTTACAGAAAATGTTTGACCTCTGTCTTTGCCAACAAAGGATATATAACAAAGTATTGAGATGAACTTTTGTTATTGACCAAATACTTATTTTCCACCATTATTTGCAAATAAATTCTTTAAAAATCAGACGATGTGATTTTCTGAATTTTTTTTCCCCTCGTTTTGTCTCTCATAGTTGAGGTCTACCTATGATGTCAATTACAGGCCTCAATCATCTTTTTAAGTGGGAGAACTTGTACAGTTGGTGACTGACCAAATACCTTTTTCCCCCACTGTATATTTGCTTTACCAAAGGTCAATAATCATTTTATGCATAATGTAATAATTACTCGTGTAATTAGGCTTTAGTCCTGTCCAAATCTGCCATATCAGAAATCTTTTACGGACTGTGAGCTCCTCTGTCAGCACCTTTTACTTGAAATAAAATGAACTGTAAGAATAACTTTTAATTCGTATTAATCCAGTTTGGATTGTTGCGTTGGTAAATATTCCACCGTATTCTTTGGAAAAGGTGTTTTTTTTTTTTTCCCCTTCTCTGAAGTATGGAGGTACCCACAAAGCATTTGCTTGTATTCTCTATAGCCCAAATCAATCCCATAGGTGTTAAGTTCAAGGTTCTGAATGGTAAAATGTGACATTAATAAAAATAATGACTCTTTGTATTTGCTTGAGAATTTACAGCAATGCTTACAAAGGTGCATTGCTTTCCTTTAAGACAGCTTTGTAGATAGTGAAAGTTCAAATAAATGTTTGAGAGCTGCCTGTTATGAACAGCCTTTTTTTTTGGGGTATACAGGCAATGTGGCAGTGAAGTAGCCACTCCCTTCTCTGTCTTATCTCATACAAATCTATCATAAACATTAGATATCCTGTTGTTAAATTACATCATCCCACCTCATGAAACAAAGAAATCTCGTATAAGCAGTGCTATAGATGTAAGAGTGTGCGTGGTGCTGTCTTGACCCAGTCAGCCCAAAAACCACCTTTTGATGCAGCTCTTAATTACTGCTGAGACTCATTTTGTTAGCTAGCCTGTTCACTAGTCTGTGGTACTGTGCCAAATAGCAGTGGTTTCTTGCTCCCTTTTTGAAATCCAGTTGCAGTGCCCTCCCTCACATTGTAGCTGTTTGTACTACAAAGCCTCATTCACTCTTCATGCTGAAACTAAAGTCTGAAGTGGCATGCGGATTCTAATGGTCCTCCCAAAAGGTGGATTTACTGGTCACTCCCATCTGAACCTTTTGCATCCGTCTTCCACTTAAAAGCATTCCATTAAAGTCATTTAACAAGAGTTTTTTTGGAGGAAAAAGAGTATTGATTTACATGCGTGCAGGCCATTTGAAATACAAGGCCCAAGTTAAATTGTTAGCAACATGTTTGACCAACGTAATTGCTCAAGCTTATTTTAAAACCCTGATCCATCGAACACCGGACAGATAACCAGTTCCAAAGTGCTGGACTGCGTCCAAATACTCCCAAGCTCTTTCTACCAGCACCTTTGAGTAATGAAGCCTTTTAGTGAGGAGTGTAGAGCGTGTAATGCTTTTATGTTTACGCAAGGTCAACGAGTGCAAGCGTCTTGAGGTTGTCAGCTGTGATTCATTTGTTTGCCAGACACATGACCTGTGGATGCATTGAGTTTAGAGGTCTGGATTGAAATCTGCCTGTAATTAATGTTTCCATGTGTATACATGACTTTGCAAAAGTCTTAGGCATTGATGCACACTGTTATCTTGGCTGCAAGTGTGGTTTTGTTCTTGTAAATTCACCATATGTCATTAGAATCAGAGGTTGGCGATATGGCAATTCCTTTAAGCATTGTGATATGTTTTTTTTCACGATACATGATGCGTCATGATACTTGTTCAGACATCTGATCAGTTGGAACAGATAGAGCCAGTAATGCTATGTAAAAAAAATAAAAAAGAAATAAAAAATCAGTATTTCACATACGGTGTTGCACTAAATCCAGTTAAGTAGAGCTAGATTAAATCCCAAACCTGTCTTTGCCCCAACGCAACAGCTAAAGAAGCTACTATTAGCTACTAATAGAATACTATTCGACAGACATGATGGGCTGTGTGATGCTTTACAGACTGGTTGGAACAGAACGTTCAGGTTATTCTTGTACTGATCAACCTTCAGAAATGTCAGTCATTAAATTTCACTGAACACTGTTTCAGAAACGCAAATCACTGACTCTGCAGAGCGACGCTGCTTGTTGTGGTAGAAAGTATTGCCAGTGATAAATCACAGGTGATATGATGTTCAGGGCATCCTTGCTTCATGTTTTTACAGACTATATTACAGACGTCATGATATGAGATCTTGCTCCTCCTTGATGTCCCCAGCATCACATGAATTTGCTAAATTTCATAACACGTGCACCTGATTTAATGTAACAAAGTATTTGGAGGCCAAAAGCATCGGATGATAAGTACAATTAATACTGGGCTACCTCAGTGAGAGGTTTGGAAATAGTTCAACGAACACATTGACATACATAAAATCACAACTTATTGTATTCATGTTATTGGTTTTTATTCTAATATCAGTGCTTTTTTCCTGAGCAAATGAAGTGTCTAAAACAGTACTGTCTACTAATGTGTGATGCAGCTGAGCATTTAAGGCCGAAATAACAGGTTCTCTTTAAAACTTTAAAAACATGACTCAAATTGATCCATACTGAAGAACATTAGTATAAGACGAAAGGCAGTCTGTGTGCAGCCATGAGCGCGAGTGCTGATAAGAAGCGCCGACTAATTAATGCACTATCAAATCTCTTAACATCTGTCAGATGTTAATTTGAAGGCAGTACCAATATTGCTGTTTTAATCAGTTATCTGCTAATGTCATCATGGTAATGATATTATCGTACCTCCCGTCATGCATCTCCAAACAAGGCATGAATAACCTTAATGGTTTAGTTATTCCTCTGTCAGTGAATTATGTAGAGGTCACTGGATAATTTTGCTTAGTGGCTGCTGAGGCTGAAGACTAGCCTTGTTCACTCCAGGGTAGTTTAAACTTGAAGGTGTTTGAGGGAGTTAATTGTCTTGTTTGAACTGCTTCAAGGCACAAACGTGGTCATCTTCAGTGTTTTAACCTCCACCACTTGTGACCCGTTTTATCATCATCTGGTTTTATGCTGGGAATGTATTCTGTGTACAGTTGTATGCGCGCGACAAAGTCCACAAATAAGTTCCTTTAGCGGGAACAAGCTGCAGTGTGGCTTTTGTGTTCTAATTTTAGACAAGTGTTTACAGAATTGAAATTACTGTTATATATTTTGCGATATATTGAAATATTTTATTGTGTAAAGTAACTTTTGCACAGACCACATTTAATGTTTATCCCCAATATGTTAAATTCAGCGAAACATCTGAACAGTAACTGTGCATTAAAATGTGCAGAAGTGTGTTCGCTGTAGAGGATGTGTTCACTTTTTTTCGATTAGAAAATAAACAAAACATGTCATCTGAACCCCAAACATTTATATACGACTGTATTATTCATATTAATGTGAATGTTTCCATGTTTTTCTAGTAGGGATTTATGCACATACCAGTAACTAATCTTTCGTGGTGCTAACATTTGACTATTGAAATCACTATTTGGGGATTTCTGACATTTCATCATAAGAAAATTTAGAGGCTGACTATTCAGTAGAAGGCCAATTTAATGGTATTGAAAAATGTGACAGTTTGCTTGTGTTTGTGCCTTAATAGGGAATTTCTTCAATTTATTTTTTTTATTTTTTTTCCCCAAAATCTCAGCATAATTTGTTGAGTATAGTTTACTGTACAGTGGTGGTGATCGGAGCTAGGAGTCACCATGTCTACAAAGCAAAAGTAGCTCTTTTATTTTCTACCCAAAATGACTAAGGAACCTACACGCGACCTCTTAATATTTATATGTAATGTTGATGATAGTAAATTGGGCCTTCTTAAAACTCAGGTAAAATGTTGTGACGAAAGGCAGTGTATTCATAACCAAGTAAGCAATTTGCAGTACATTTTTACTTAAGTTTTTTCTTGCTTGACATTTTGTTTACTTGCTTTTGTTTGTTTGCTGCTTGTTAATTTATGTTGGTGCTGAATGTTTTGCTTTACAGGCCATTTGAAAGCTGTGCATGGCTTGAAGAGTCAAATTAGAAAAATGCATTAAAGCTAAACAGTATTGTCTGAAATGGTGCTTTAAATTCAGTAGTGTCTAGTTGAATTTTGTGGCATGTTTTCAGACCACATCACTTGTCTTAAAATATTAACTCCACACACGCAGCCTCAAAAAGAAGGTCGGTCTCTATTTTTAGGTCTCAAATGCAAAATCAGCATAATGACAAATGTAGGTAGATAATTTGTTTACATCCTTGGTTGCGTCCTTCACCAAGTTTGGACTCTTTCAGCACGATCACCAGATTCACCCACCCAGGGAAGGGGTCTGAAGCACAACCAACGTTACGAAACATTCTTTCACACGTTGCACACTATTACACATTCCTGGCAGAGAGGCCTCCAAACCCCCATGTCTTATGTTGTTGTTATTATTAAGAGCTGGTAAGTCGTTTCTGAATTTTGGCGACCCCACTGGTAGTGATACTGAAGTTTAGTTATGTGACCCTTATTAGTCCTGCAATGGGGAAATTTCTCCTCCGCATTTATCCCATCTGCGCAGTGAAACACCCACATACACATTAAGGATAGCCACACAGTAGGGGGCAGTGAGCACACTTGCCAAGAGCAGTGGGCAGCCCCTATCCACAGCAACCAGGTAGCAGTTGGGGTTAGGTGTCTTGCTTGAAAGGTACTTCAGTCATGGCCCCTCCGGTCATAAGGCTGGTTCCCCAACCTCCAGCCCATGACTGCCCCCAGTTATTGCATTTGAAGATCTTTCCAAGCTCGTTCATCCTTCTTCTTCCGACTGCAAGTCTGTGTTGTATTTCTTGAGTGCTGGATCCTCTGTTGTTAATAATTGCCGCAAGTAGGCAAAAGCTGTCCACTATTTCCACATGTTTGCCATGAGTAGTAAAGTTAGCAGTCTTTCCTGTCACTGAAAAAACTGAATTCCACTTCTGTGTAAATAGTTCATACAATTACATTTGTGTTTTAAAAACAGTTCTCAATCACACTGATAATTGAATTTGGTGAAATTTGAATCGTCTTCTGAAGAATTGTAATTGAATCAGATATTTAAACCCTGAATATGCAGGGCTCTAAGAATAGTTGTTTTTTTATTTTGGAGTTTCCGAGCCAGAGATTTAGAATTTAGGTGTGTGGTTTGAAAAGCATTAGTAAGTATCTGTTAAAGGATGCGGAAACATTTCCTTTTTTAACTTTACTTGCCATTTGATATTTTTTGGAGTCTCTAAGTGGATTAAAATTGAATATACTTGACAGAGCTGTCAGCAGAAGGCAAGTCCTGCAGCATTGCAAATGCAACTTTCCGTCATCTTCAGCTGTTGGGAAACCACCTTTTTTCGTATAACTGGTTGTCCTGACTAC
The DNA here is from genome assembly GCF_015220715.1 of Pygocentrus nattereri. Classification (NCBI taxonomy): domain Eukaryota; kingdom Metazoa; phylum Chordata; class Actinopteri; order Characiformes; family Serrasalmidae; genus Pygocentrus; species Pygocentrus nattereri. The sequence goes on along the minus strand of NC_051226.1, from coordinate 26,462,061 downwards.
TGCAGTGTTGATTTTTGTCTGGCTCAGTTTTAAATGGGTGAGGGTTTTTATTTTTGCCCTCATCCCTGGGTGTAACCCCAGTAGAGCAGTGATAGATGGTCTTAGTTATTACCAGTGAGGACATTTCTGATGCATGTATGGGATGTGGAAACCTCAGGCTTGGCCGCGCCAGTTTCTTGGGGGTTGGAGGGAAGTCGGACCATGGAATGCAGGGAAGGGAAAGTAAGAATGCAGGGCAGTGCACGTGACCTGGGATGTCGCGAAATCTGGCAAGCTCCCCGTGGGATTAGAGTTAAGAATGGGCACACACACCCGTACGGGGCTTCTGCCAACAGAGATGGAGGGAGGGAGCGGCAGATAGAGGGATGGAAGGCAATCCCTGCCTTGGGTTAGACAGAGTCCTCCACTGTGATTGGCAAACACCCTTCCCTGTGGGTGCAGTGTGCCCTGCCTTTGCGCTGAGCTAATCTTTATGGCGTCCTGCAGAGCGGAGAGTGCTTACTCCTCTGGGAGTAATTAACATCACACTAAGGCTGAGGAAGCTTCCTCAATGTCATGCCACATGGCGCAAGCACCGAATCGCAGATACTGGGGTTATTAACGGGGATCCCCTGTACACCCCAACACCCCTGTTTTATTTTTTTATCTTTATTTTATTCTTGACTTATTTTAGGGCTGTAATGATTACTTATATTACTTCCTCAAAATAGTTAATGTTTTGTTGTTTTCTTTGGACCACCGTATGTTTTCATATTTTTAATATAGTCTTTTGAAGCTCTCGTTTGGCCTTTTTAAGGCATATAAGCTACTTCATTTTTTTCCCTTCTCCAGCTGCTTAAAACGTCTGTGGCCGTAATTAATTTTTACATCACCGTTTTTCAGACTACGTCGTGCAATAAATATGTATGAGATGTAAAAGAACTCCGTTCTGACTGGCTGCCCTATATATAGATATACTCAGAGGGTTTGCGTGAACCTGAACATGAAAGTTACGTGAAAGACAGGGTGAACGTTAAAACAGTGAATGAGGTCAGGGTGAACTACTGTGGATGGCCCAATTAGGAAAGTGCATTAATGGCACTGTTTTAAAAAAATTTTTTTTTTTTTTAAATTATTTTTATTATTCAGTTTATTCTCAAGGTGTACGTTGAACATCCTTTGCTTTTGCCCTTGTTTCCAAGTGGATCTATAGCTTTGCTGCTTCTAATGGTCTCTGAAGCTGTTGTTCTTTCCATTTGCCAAGGGCTTGCTGTGTGAGATTAGAAACTATTAATCTTACAGAGGGCACTGGGCCCCTCGCCCCTTTTTAACACCAGAGTTCGAATGAGAACTGCGTGAGTTATGCTGATGGAGCAGCTTGCGAAAAGTCCTGTCACCCATTTTACACATGGAGGCATCTGCCACTTCACCGAGCTCTCCTCCCAATCCCAGTGCATTTCATCTCCGTCTCCTGCCTTTCTCTTATCCCACTCAGTCCTTCAGTACCTCTTCAGTCTCTCCTGCCCTTTCCACCCTGGTTGCTGTTTGACTGAGTGGAGGTCAGTAGAAGCTCGTGAATAAACTAGCAAAGTGCGCCGTAAAGCAGGATGGCAGATTAAATGTGTAGACTGATTGTTTTTAGTCCTAAGTGGATGTGACACGGGCCCCCAAGACGTGGATGATGAAAAAGATTGACTCTATACAATGTAATGTCTGTTCTTTCTCTCTGTCTGTCTGTTCTTCTCTCTCTACACGTCAACCCCTCCATCGTGCTTTGTTAAATATGTATGAACCACAGGACAAGGGCAAGACAGAGGCGTAGCTGCTAATAATAGACGCATTTGCTTTCTCTGAATCCTCCAAAACGTCTGTCTCAGAACTGAAGGCTCGAAGATGTTCGCTTTCGCATTCATGATTTATTCTTAACAGAACAGACTGTATACTAGTAAATTATTAATCCATTTTTTGGCTACAGCCCGAGACCTCGCTTTAGAAATGAATGGCTGTTTGTTAATCATCATGCTGGTCATAGATATCTCCTTAGTGTCACTGCATGAGTTCTTCTAGTGTGTTTGTGAGAAAGATGATGCGACAGACTAATGGATGTTCAGTGCAGAGGATGAAGAATCTGTTGAATCTGTTGCTCTCAGGTTAGTTTTCCATCACCGCTTCAGGCTTCATCATGGAAGAATGAGAACTGTCGTTTCTGAGATGTACGTAGATCCAGTGAGGAGAAAAATTATGGGAATGGGCTTGGTGGGTGGAGGTATTCTAGTCTTCTACTAAGGCCTATACATGAGCCTACATAGGCAGATAGTATTGATGTTATGTCCATGTCTTCCACTGTTGATGCATGCACATTTATAAAATTGAAGAAACTGGAACTAGATCTACCTGGATTAGCAGCACAGAGAATGTAATTATTTCTTTTATTTGTAGTGAATTAAAAATGCATTCAAGTGAGTAAAATGCAGATATAACTCTGCATTATTCTGCTTTTGTTTAGTAGGAATATGTACATGATCAAATGCTGATTTAAAATGTGTCATGGAGCTGCCTTCTCGATGTTAAGTTGCATTTTTAAAGCTCTTTTTTTTTTTGTAAAATTGAAAGCAGCATTGGGGAATCAGGAGGGGAAAAAACACACTACAGTTGGTGAGCGTGCGCTGAGTAACTCCTTTTGAAGTCCGGTAACAGGTTGGATGTTGTGGGAGTTTTTGGACCACATCATTCCTCTTTGCGCATTTTCATCATGTGCATAGAAGGTCTGGCTTTGTGTTTAGGTCTCAAATGCAGACTGAACATCATAGTGATGAAGATGTGATGACAATAGTAGATAAGTCGCTTACATCCAAACAGTACCTGTTCTTCAGCAAGTTTTGGCTTAGTTCTCAGTGGATTCTCTTTCAACGCGCTCACAATCATTCATCTGATCGGGGTCCGAAGCACAACCAGCATAACAATGTTTTTCTGCCTGTTACATGCAGTTACTCATTTCCAAGAGAGTACTCAAAGTCCCCAAATCTTACGTAGTGCAACTTTAAGCAAGTATCTCAAGCTCCCTAGTACATATGGTAAATATGTCTGTCTTCATGTAGACTACATTTGTTTTAAACACCGCTGTCATAGAATTTATTCATTATATTATGCATTATAAGAGTTCACTTCCCACTTGGACAAGCACACCATGCTTATACCAGGAAGAGTCCTTGGGCAAGACTCCTAGTGCTGCATTGACCCATATCTGTAGCATTAATTGTAAGTTGCTGTGTGTAAGAGCATTTTCAAAATGCATAAATGTAGCCCAGCTCACTTCTCTTTGTACACCAGAGGCTATATTTATTTTTGTGACTTTACTAGATAGGCAGGTGAAGTAAAGCTTCACCAGCTCAAAATAAGTGTGACACATTTGTTGTTACAAATGCGTAATTGCTGATTGATCATAATCAAATCTTTTAGTCATGTCTCACATAGCAACTAAGCTGTGAGAAACAACTGGAGATGGATTGGTTGTTGGACGAGGCAGGACAGAGGTAAAAAGATCAGTATAGGCGGAGTTTGCATTGTCTGCCAAGAGAAAATGATATGGCAGCAACAGAGCCAAACAGAGTCTTAGTGTCATGCTAGTGATCAAGACCGCGCAGCCAGTGATGCAGAAATGTATCTCGGCTCTACCAGAAATGCTTACTTCAAATTTTTAAGCAACGTGGAACTGATTCAAGTTGTGGATCCATAGCAGTTAGCTTTAATCTTAACATTAATCTGAATATCCAGCCTATAAAGTTTAGCCCCACCTATTAACACTGAAGTTATTAGAAGTTTTTCTGTCTGCTTTGTAAAAAAGCCACAATACAGGACAACCAATCAAACCAGAGGCTAGTGGCATATATCAGTCTTTTAAAGCACAATAACACTGAGCAATGAGTAAAAAAATAAATCAAGTCCAGGACTTTCTCTCTACAACAGAGTTAGTAGTGCGAATTGGAGGCTATGAATGTCCTATATGGACTGAGTGACTTGTTTGCTGTCTGGGATCGACACAGCATATTAAATGCTTAAATTCCTTCTCCACTATGTTTACTTGACTAGAAAAGATACTGTACAGCGTTTTGTGCGTGCTAGACTTTCAAATAAATGTCTAGCTTCACAGAATCGTGTGGAGCAAAGCAAAACTGCGCTTTTTTTGTTGTGTTTATAAGCAAAAACACTTTAGCATACAAGCTTAAACTGTTAGAACTGGTCAACAGATAAACAAATATTCCTCACTCTGCCCTCTAAACTTGTTAGAACACATAGTTAGAAGTTAGAACCTTTTGTGTTTCTGTAAGATCCATAGATGTTTATTGCTTTCTTGTATTTACATTTACTTGCCTCACTTTGTTTTTTTGTTGTAATAGGATTGTAAAATAATTTTTTGCCATGACTGGAAAGTGATTGCAGGCAGCTTAAATAATTGCTCCCGTCCCAAATAATTGCATAATTGCAATTAGACAATTATGTAATAAGAGTGACAAGCCAAGCAGCTGCTGTTTTTTCACCGCGAGGCTGAACTTGGCTTTGTATTCTGCAGCTTCTTATTCCAATTATCAGTTTCACTTTAACATAGTAACATGTAACTGCTGCTCCATTTCAGTCGTCCCTAATAAATGTTGCGCTGAAGCAGAAGTATGAAGGCAATAACATGCTTCCTGCTAATATAATGTTTTGAGTAAGGAGGAAAAATACTATGCTGGAACTACGAAAACCATTCCCAGGATCACAGGTTTTATAGCATGAAACCTATTGTATTCCCAACTGGTAACTATTTAACAGCATGTGTTGTCTTGTTAGCCCAATGTTGAAGAAATAAATAATAAAAACCTGTCTACCACCTAGGACCTTCTTTTTGGGTCCTGAATGGTTAATATGTGAGCCGTTTTTCTTTTTCAGTCATTGCTTTAAGTCATGAGCTGTTTAAATAGGCAGGTTTTTTCCAAGAACGAATTGTCAGAGTTTGTTGTGTAGTCTTCCAACAGGCTTTTATTTTGGCCAAGGCTTCCTTTTGTGTTTGTTGTGTGTTCGGAGACGGTTCCATTTCAGTTTGGCATGTTTGTCTGGGTTCAGTTTCAGCCAAGGAGCCAAAATGCAATCCCGGTTTCCTTTTCACCTGCCGAGTTTCTTTTCTGAGTTTGCAGCTAATGACGTGAATTCTTCAAATTAATCTAATCTGTCTCCTGAATCACCTAAATTGAAAACAGATTGAACCAAACACTGAGCTATAGTCGAACCAATCACGCTGTATGGCTGCTTTCTCTCCAGAGCATCTTGACCTGCTCAGCATGCGTCATCTGTTCTGGGCTAGATTTTGTCCTGGTCCTGCATGTCATCATTTGGAAAGGTGCAAAGCCATGGTTTTATTCATGTTGGATGGGGGATGGTTGGACCACATGGCTTTTAGATGATTAATTGGGCTGGCTTTTCTCGGTGATGGGCTTTAAGCATATTACATTCACTCTCATAATGTCCACCTTTAGCTCTAGTCACTTCATTATGCTGTAGTCTTGCTGCGTTAGCATGCACTGAGCTGTTCTTTGACGTTGGGGAGACAAAAAAAAAAACCTTCCACCCTACTTGAGTACTTTGAGAGATGTGTTTGCCGCCCTCCTTGAGTACATACTGTACTGTCACCACTGCTGCGGTCACTGCCGGAATCGATTTGAGCTCCATTTGGTCATTCAAGCTCAAAATGTGTGTAGTCATCTGTGTCCACACCATCATAAGCAGATGCTGTGTGACTGGTGGTGCTGTATTTTCTTTCTTTTTTGGGGGCCTGTGTTATTCTTCATGGTGAATCATCAGTAATGACAAACCACTAATGTGTCTAATGGCTTGATCTGTTGGAGCAGTCCTTTGGGCATAAAGAGATTATGATTATTCCAGAAATGACATCGAACATGACATGAATGACAAGTTCAGGCTTGACAGATGTGTAAATAGTGAAGTGAGCTTTTTTTTTTTTTTACATTTTTTTTTCTTTCCATACCGTGATATTTTTTTTTCTCCCTTTTTCAACAGCCCACTGTTTGTCACTTGGAAAATAGGCCGGGACAAGCGGTTGAGGGGTTGTATAGGTACATTTTCTGCCATGAACCTGCACTCAGGACTCAGGGAGTACACCCTTACCAGGTAAGCTTCTCTCTTTACTAATTCAACTGCCATTGTGGCCTCACCCACTGTTAACGGAAACTACCTATTGCTTTAATTTTTGAATGTTCTACTAAATATTTAAATGCTCCCCATGTGTAAAAAGAGCTCAAAGTCTTGGGTTTCATTGTGAGGGTAGAATACAAAGCATTGTGGGGAAGTGAACCCATTGCATAACACTTAACTGTTAATGTAGCACTTTGTTTTAGACATAATAACCAAAACCTTGACAGGTTCAAGCTTTTTCAAAATCGCTGTGTAGATTCACATGCTTGTCTAATTCAAGGTTAAAGTCGTGTTCTTTTTTAAGTAATTGGTGCCTTTATTTATTCTTTAATCATTTATTTACATTTCTAAAAAGACTAGAGGAAATGCTCGGTGCTGTTTGTATGTTTGTGGTTTAATATTCTTGGCTCATCATGTTGAAATCATGAAATCCTTGCTTTCCAGCTTTAAAACTAGCATTATCCATAGTGTAGTTTAGATTCTAAAACTGCTAACTAGGAATAAAGAAATAACCAATTGTTAATTAATGGAATAATTAGTAGTTTTTCTAAAATAGAATAGAATTTAATATAATATGCTGCTGTACAATTTGATGCAGTACGATATACGGTGCAGTGTGATACAGTCTGATACGATAAGTTACGCTACGACACAATTTGATATGATACGATATTATACACTATGATAAAGTCTGATACAATTTATATGATGTATTTTACCACAATACGGTTCGATAGTGAGTACAATGCGCTGCGATACAACCTGATACAATGTAATACTACACAATATTCTGCAGTACACTCTGATACAAATATGTGCTGCGATATAGTCAGAAAAATGATCAACTCTGCAATACAGTCTGATTGTTATTACGTGCATTGTCAGGGCCTTAAGCAGCTTTTGGTGAAGACTAGCTCTTGCCTCCCCAGATTATTGTAAAGCCTGACATTGCATCTTTAAGAACCGCTGGCCATGCAGCATGTTTGAAAGGCTGAGTGCACTCTGAGGATAGTACTCCACTTGTGGCATGACCATGTAGATGCCTGACTGCATGATTTTGTCCCTGAAGGCCTCTGCATGCTTCTTCAGGACCAGTGATGCACACACATTCAGATCAATAGGCTTAAGAAGGATCCTAGGCCTGTTGGCAGCTGCTGGGATGTTTTCTGTGTTTGCTCATGTCTTCTCATTTTTTTATAAGACATTTTGTTCACGTTTTGTTGCTTTGCGTTTGAGAGCTCGGCTGAACGAAGCTGTGTTTAGACAGGCAGTTTGTTTTCTGTTTATCTGGATCTTATACGATTCTAAGCATGTCCGTCCTTTTTTCCTCTGGTTTTCAAATAAAGGCAGACAAAGCAAATCTGACTCGAACATTGCAGTTTGATCTCCAAATGTAGCCAAAGAGCTCTTGGTGGTTGAAGATATTTCCTTTCACCTCTATCCTTGAGCAGACCTGTCATAGTTGTAGCCCTGCTATGCTCATACTAAGCTCCCATCTGTGGAGCCCAAGCTGCATCCTCTCTTCAGCATGCTCCACAGCAGACACCTGGGCTTGAGCTCAACTCCGCTAGCGCTCCCTGCCAACTCTCTGCTTCCCAACCTTTCCATTAACTTGGAAGCAATTCATATCATCTATAACGATGTTGTTACCCTTTTGAGTCATTCAGTTTGGCTTATGAATTGAAATTGATAATCAGGCAATATTTTAGCGCTGCTGTTTTGTTTTGATCGAGTGACAGAATGTGGACGACAGGCTGCTTTTCCAGCAAAGCAGTGTTTTAAAGATGCTTAATGAACGATCTGATTCTTGTTCTAGGTATGGCTTCTTATATTTCTTGTAGGAGTTGGTAACAGAGGTTTATCTGTTATTGGTATGATATTTTTTATCTAACAAATAAATAATAAAATAGTTTAAATTGATCTGTTTATGTATAATTCACCTCTAAATAAATGGCCTGATGGAAGCTCAGCAGTAATTTTTCAAAATGATGGCATAATCAATAGACTGCCCCATTTGGGAAACGTAGTCAAAAGCACAGCTGAAGGAACCAACTCACTGAAATAGATTGCAGTTGATGTTATTGATGCTGTTGCCATTGATGTTACTTTGAGAATTTGAGTTTCTTTTTATAGACTTACTGTACTGTTGCTTTTGGTGTTCTCGGTCACATCATTTGTTTCCCCCCTTCCACCGAAAGAATGTATTGGCATTCCTTGGACTTTGCCTGTAGTCACTAAGACCACATATTGGTTATCTACAGACTGATGAGGCTAATAGCTTATAGCCTACGGCTTAGTACTTGAAAGAGACTCACTGGAGTGTGTAAAGTTTGTACCAGGGAGGCCCAAGTTGAACCAGGCATATTTTAACTGATTGGCATTTGCTATATTAAAGGAGAATTCCAGAGATTTTCATTGTGTTCCTCTGTTAACCGTTCAGATTTAAAAAAAAAAAAAATTAGACCACTCTGAATGGCTTTGTTTGCATCTTAACTATTTAATAAAGCAGAAATTTTGAAAAATCTGTGGAGTTCCTTCAAGTCTGATCCGCCTTTTTAGATATATTTCTGTATATAGATGTGCCACGAATGAGCTTATCCACAACTTGCATCTGAAATGTAAAAAAATCTGCTCTGTGGAGCTACAGTATCAGTAGCAGTCACTTGAAGTAAAGCTCAACAGTTTGGGAAATGTTTATGGAATTTTATTGACTAATGTTGTAAATGTAGTTTAAATTCTGATTAATTGTGGAGTTGAGCTCCAATTAATTTTTTTTTTATTGGGCCGTTAAGGCCAACACATCCATTTTTTTCAGGCTTGAGGCTTTAATGCTGAACATGCTAGTTAGTTGTGGTTGTGATGAGACCGCTCATGGGTGTTTGCTTGCCTCTGTTATTAGGTTAAATGTCCCCAACTTAACCTAAAGGTAGCTTGGTTGCTAACATGCACTGTAATAAATTTGCTGCTCTTGCAGTTTGAAAATTGCACTCTTTCAGGATTTCAGATTTCATTATAAACACAATTAATCTTTCATCCCCAGCTTGAAGCACTTACTCAGTGTAAGTCACTTACTCAGTTTTCACTCTCGAATAGACTGAGGTAAAAACAAATGTCCCGAAAGCATTCTGCATTATCTTTACAATCACACTAACATGAGATGACTATTATTTGTGAAAATAGGAAAATCATGTTTTTGCTGATACTCTTTGATTTAGAGGGAAATTCCACAGATTTTTTTTATTGTCTGTATTATTTTGTATAATGGTTGATGTAAATAAAATAATTCAGAGTATTTTTATGTGAAATTCTAGAGAAACTTATAAACCAGGGGTCACAATGTCCACAACACAAAGCCATTTTATATAATGTCCAAAATAACCAATGAACCTGCACATCTTCTGAGTTTTTATAAGTAATGTTCGTAATGGTTCAATTTGAAAACAAGTTTTCTGTAGTGACTGTTGCCTTACAATGCTCTGCATGTAGCTTTGGATGTACTAAAGAACATTTTCAACCAAAAGCATATCATGAAATTCATGACTGTTTTGTATAAGAACTTTCTGAGAGGTCACTTTTAGAGGCATTATACGCTTCAGACATCTGGTTCCTGTCGCTACCGCTGTGAAAAATTCTGACTCTTAAGTTTTTCCAGAACAGCACATTTCGCATCAAAGCACTCTGAATGACTTTTTACTTTCTTAATGATTTTACTATGCAGAGTTTTAGAAAAATCTTTGCAATTCCTGATGTGATCGGAGTGGGGAAAAAGCCGGGACGTCTTTAGTTTGAACTTATTCTCTTAGGCAGCAGCACAGATATAAGTGTATTCGTGAAATAAAAAGAATCAAAGGCTGAATTTCTCGTTAGATTATTTAACTGCACCCCTTATGAAGTAGAAAGATTTTTGTTATCTTTTTGGTTTTTAATGAGAAATGACAATCTCCTTCGCACTGACTTTCTCTCCGATATGAAATCGGTCAGCCACGCTTAGCATGTCCCAGGCCCTCGCAGCTAACAGAGGGTAAGAGAGAAAGGGAGCGAGAGAGCGAGCAAGAGAAAAGCTCAGTGGTAGCAGGAGGCCCTTTTCTGTTCTTCGCACTGTCTGCTCAAGCTCCCTCAGAGCCTGGCCTGTCATATCGTCTGGTGCGCAAAGGCAAAATGAAAGGGGGATGACGCGACTCACAGGAGAGAGAGAATAGACTCCTGCCAGGCTCGGGGCCTTGAAGTTAGATCTGCTAACGTGTTGCAGAGGGTTCGCTTATTACCAGCATCATCTGTTTTTGCTTTGCCCTCTGCTGATTGTACTGTTGATACTTTTCAGGGAGCCACTGGTCATGTGAGAAAACTGCCATCTCTTCTGGGGCAGGCGGCAAGCCAGGTGGTAGGGAAAAAGAGTACTGTTAATGGGGGGAGGGCTTGAGAAACAGACTTGCTGCTCTTGCACATGGACATCTGGAAAAGCGTTTTCCATTGGCTGCAAGTTTAAGCTCTTGCAGGAATCCTATTGGCTGATGCTGTTGCTAGGATGATTCCACTCTAGGCGCTATAGGGTAGGTCATGGACCAAAACAGTCTAAAAACATCAAGCTTTTTGCGCTGTCAGGGACATGTAGTTCATAGAGGTCATAGTTTGATTACAGAAATGTTTTAACGTGCTGGTTAAATTAAAACTTTGAGCACATCTGACAGTGTTGACTTGGTTTTCTTTCATTTTTTTTATATAAATTAATCCTCAAGGGGACATGGGCCTTAAATAGTTTACTTTTTTTTTTTTCTTTCTTCACTGGGGTTCTGTACTGATTTGGACAATCCTTGTTCTTCCAACATGCACTCTGGTCAATGTATGTGGACACCCCTCATCATGTATTTTTATGCGTTTTAGCCACATGGGTTAGGAATAATATGTCCAACAGGCTCGTCTATTGATGGTCAGTTGTCCACAAACCTTTGTCTATGTTGTGTATTTTGGTGTAGTTTGTAGTCTGGCACCATAAACTCATTAATTAAACAATTTTTAAAACTCTGAATGGGGGGGGTCTCATTTTAAACCTGCGCTCTCAGGCTTTTCACCAGCCGAGAGAATTTCAGATGCACGCTGTCTGGAGTACTTTGTTTTGTTTCCACAGTCCATTGCATTCCATCTGCCACGTTGGGTCATGGGTAATGTCCAGGAATGCCACAATCTTAACAGGATGCATTTTGAGGCCAAGACTTCTAGCTAGCTATTAAAAGCCTTGACAGAGATTCAGCTGCATTGAATCTTGTTTTTTGAGCAGTTGTTGTTGTTGTTTTTTTTTTTTTCTTTTCAGAAAACTCTGTGGATATTAGCCTATGGGCCTTTTCTGTTGGATATATGCCCAAATTTTCCACTGACCACATATTTTTCAGCTTTGATGTAGGAAAGGATTAGGAGCCACATAGCTGGATGCAGCCATTGTAACAACAGACATTGTCTTCTTATTATCCACTTTATGATTAAGGAGGAGGGAGACTGGGCTAGTTCAAATATTTGATGCTAATCTGCGAAGGGTCTTCCTGCCCTTTGGCTCTAAGTTTAATAACACTGCGTCCCAGTTTATTTAATTAACGAGCGTCTCTTTGTGTGTCTGTCAGTTCGTATCTTGTGTGTGCAGTTAGTTTGTATGCATGTAGCTCCACTTGTGTTTTCAGAGACAGCACTACAGGATTTGTAGTTGAGTTTTCCTGCTCTGACAATGCCAGCTTGATACTACATGCTGTATCCTCAGTTACCCCAATAATCACACATTGACAGCAAAAATCAATATCCTATGTCCCTCAAATACAGCCAGCTTGAATATGTTGTTATTACAGCCACTAAATCTGTGCTGAAGTGTGATTCTTGTTTTTTCATTATTTTTTATTTTATTTTTTTTTTGCGTGGAAAATAGTAATTTATTTCTACATTTCTAACCTGTCTTTATTTAGCTGTTTGTTTTACTTTATCTTTAAGACTGATGTATGTAAATGACCTCTGTACTGATTGGCTGCCCTGTATTGTGCCTCACTCAAAAAGCAGTTGAAACAAAGTTGAAATACTTCTTATAACTTCAACGTGAATGGATTTTTTTCCCATCACATTAAAAAGCACTGCATTTTGTTGAACCTTGTTCATTTTTCTTGTTGATTTAGCATTTTTAAAAGTCTCTAAGTGAATTTTACCTTTTTTTTAAAATTTTTTTTTTTAAATGAACTAATTCAGTACCAGTTTTTGTCATGTGGACCTAAACCAGAAAATCATGTGATTTTACTGGAGGAACAGTTTCCAGTTTTTACCAGTGATGTCCAGTGAGAGGAAACGGTGGCTGCAAGTTCCAAACAGTGACTGACTATATCATATAGATAGGTGGATAGAACTTTATTGATCCCGGTGGCGAATTGCCAGGTCATATTGTCGTACATTTTTTGGGTGCTTGTCAAAGTGGAGGCTCGAGGAGGAATCTAGGGGAACAGGGTGTTTCCACTCTGCTATAGCTTTACTTTTGTGGTTGCTTGTTTAATTTATCTGTAGCTCTATCTATGGGTATAATCACCAAATCATTCCTTGCTGAGCATCAGCCTGCACTTTTGTGGATAAAGAGCCAACCTAGAAAATGTTAAAACTGTACAGTGTCAAGCCTGAAATGGCGTTTTAAAAGTCAGCGGTGTTGGGCCGAGTTTTGTGGGATTTTATCAGGCCATGTCACTCGTCTTATTGTGCATTCACATGCATGCTCAAAGAAGGTCCATCTCAATGTTGGTCTCAAAGACAAAAGCAACATTATGCTGATGAAGATATGGAGAAAATGGTAGATAATTTACTTACTTCCCCAGAGTTCTCTTTAAATACGCTTTTAGTGAGTTCACCATAGTCAGATCCATCCACTTGGGGAAGGGAATTGAAGTAAAATGGACCTTTCCTAATGTTGTTCCTCACATTGTGTGTAATTACACATTTCCACCACTGAGGTCTCCCAATTTCCAAATACACATATGTAGTGTATCTTTAACAGCTTAAAAAAAAACACTTCAGTTTTAATTGCGTTTTAGACGGCAGTTACATCCAAACTGAAATTTGGGACACAAGCAGTTGTTGGTCAACAACCAAGTGAAAACAAAACAGATAAAAAAAAATATGGCAGTGATCTATCAGTTTTAGACTGATTTGGTATGTTTTGAAACTTTGTCACTGTATATACTACATCAATCTTTAAAATGGTTTAAAATAAGTAAGGAATTCTGTTTTCTGTAATAGGTCAGGAGGTTCATGTACCCAAAGTGGGTTACAAAACTCTCTAGCTCCTCATAACTGATGCTTTCCTGACTGCCTTTACAAAATATATATGACAGTTATTTAAATGAATGCTGCCCTTGTAAAGCCATTCAGTGGGAAAGCAGATACTAAACTGTAGAAGCCTTCTCTGCAGACTGTTTAATTGGTTTACATCATCAGTTCTAACTGCTTTACACCTCCTGAATCTACGCATGTTGTCGAGTTGGGGGGGTGAGGCGATCCAGGCGATTTCCTTGCTGCACATAGCACAGTGTTGGCAGAAAACATCTCAGCAATGGCAACAGTCAGCTCATCAAAGTTAATGGCCAGAGGCCACTGATCAGTATGTGAATGCCCATTTGGTCAGCAGCACCCATCCCCAAGCCTTGCCGTTGTACGGATTTCCACATCATCTAGTGTTCATCTAGTGCTGCACATTGGTCCCTGTGCACACCAGTGGGGAAAGCAGTCAAGCTGTAATCAGCTTAATTGCTTCTGAGGGGAAAAACTTGGTGGTAGGGGGAAAAAGTCAAAGGGGAAAAAAGGGTATCAAGTCCAATTAAAGGAGGCATCAATTTTTTCCAGGTTTTATTGACGTACTAATTCAAATTGTAATTGATGCAGTAGGGGATCTAGGGTCACGTCCTCAGTTTCGAGTTTCTAGTTTTATTCGGTTAGTAGTGGGGTCAGTTGGCCTGATATGTGTAGGTTTCCTTTTTTGATAATCTATAGGTCTAGAGATTGAATAAAGTCATTCTAATCTAGGGATTAGAGATTTAACAGAAGTATGTTACAGTACCTGAAGAAGTCGCAGTATTTTGAAACTGAGACATTCACACTCTGCAGTATTTTGAAACTGAGACATTCACACTCTGCACTGCACTAAATTAAATGGGACTAATTATGCTCTCTTTGTATTGAAACATGCAGTTGGTATTTGTGCTTTAACTGACGTCCAGGAACGTGACGAGACGCTCAGAAAAGTGGTTTGTCATGTGATTATCACAATAACAGCAAAATTCACCCCTAGTTTATAGTGTCCTCCCACTTGCTGTTCTCTGTAAAAGTGAATGCTTGTCAAAAATAATCATAGATTTCTTTTATTAAAAAGTTGTCAGATTCCTCGATGGAGGAGAACCCGCAAGACATCAGCTCCCTTTGGAATGTGTGTGTGTGTGTGTGTGTGTGTGTGTGTGTGTGTGTGTGTGTGTGTGTGTGTTTGTAAATGTGCTCCTGTGGAGATTTTTAGACAGAGGTCATGTCAGTGACAGATACACCATTGCTACTTTCATTCTCACTGGTTCATGCTGGCCCTTAGCATCGGCTGACTTGCCAAGAGCTCTGCAGTATTTTTCATTTTACTGTTTCTCTCAACTACACATTAAAAAGGCATATATATATATATATATATATATATATATATATATATATATATATATATATATATATATATATATATAAAATGTGTATATATATATATATATATATATATATATATATATATATATATATATAAAATGTGTGTATGTATATATATATATATATGTGTGTATGTGTGTGTGTGTGTGTATGTGTGTGTGTGTGTGTGTGTGTGTGTGTGTGTGTGTGTATATAGATAGATAGATAGATAGATAGATAGATAGGTGTGTGTGTGTGTGTGTATATGTAAATAAACTGAGAAAATTGAGGGTGCTTCACAATAGGTTGAACTTGCCTTTCACGGATGCTGTGAAAAGGGTTTTAAATTTTGCTTTACAAATACAATGATGTGCTAAATATTTAGTTAAAAGACTGAAGTGAGATGAACCTCAATCAATTTAAGTAAAGTAAAATTCATTTGCATAAAACTTTTAATTTGGAGGAATAATTTCCTGCTACAAGTAATAAATAGCAGTATATCACAGTCTGTCATATCGCAGTACTTAGCACATCACAAATCTATAAAGATCAAAATAAAATCGTATCATTGCTCAAATATTCTGATGTTGTATCTTGGGACTGCTAATGATTTCCACTTCTAGTAATGGCATCTCGCCTGCTTATCAGATGGCACAGTCCTTCCTTCTGCTGTTACCTCCGTTTCCAAGGTGATGACCTCGGCCCTGCTCAGTGATCTCTGACTTCTTGACATCAGTTTTACCCTGGAAAAGCATTTATCAAAAGGAGCCTTGCTGCTGTATCTTTCTGTCGGGGTTTGTTTGCCCGTTGTGTTCCTTACACCCTTCGCCACTTTCAGTATCACCTGCAGTCGTGTGACTGCCAGGTTTTGTGTGGGCAGGTGTGTGTATGATTTGCCATATTGAGCCTCTTGCATTATTCAGCTTGTCAAGGCTTAGTCTCTGTGAAAAGCATGTAGGGGTGTCCTCAGAGGTTGTACTATATTCTTCCTTTGCATTTCTCAAAGTGTCTACTTGTGATAGAGGATACTCTTATAGTTCTCACCTCTTATTTAAAGATGATTTAAAGTAGAAGGAACCGATATCATTTCTGGGCCAATAATTGTAACAGAGTTAATAACTTATGACTAATGCAGTTATCAATAACCAATGATGTAAAGTACCCTTAAAGGTATAAATTAAAAAACAATAAATATATGCTGAATAATAAATTAAATAGTTAAATAAAAATAAAATTCTAAACATTTTTATATATTATTGCTATGCCAAAAAGTTCTTCACCCCTCAAATGAAGTGTTTCTCAGTTTTGAAGTCAGCCTGCTGCCTCTCTCGCATAGCCTTAACAGGGATGCTTGGCTAGGACTAATTGATGGAACATCATAGAAACCTGAAGCTTAGAAAACATGAGGCTGATGGCAGCATCGCTTACTACAACAGTGAATTATATCACGTTTTTTACAATTTTGCTGGGTATTCCCTTTTTTTACACAGAGATTGTTTGAATTTACTTGTCGCTAACCTTACGAAGCCTGGTGGTACTTATTGCTCCTTCTTACTTTTAGCTAGTTTTGACTCCTGAAAGTGTTGTAAAGTGAAGACAAACAAAAGACCTTCCCAAAAGAGTGCAGACTGTTGTATCCACATACCCATATAAACTATCCATCCATCCATCCATCCATCCATCCATCCATCCATCCATCCATCCATCCATCCATTATCTTCCGCTTCTCCGGGGTTCGGGTCACGGGGGCAGCATCCTAAGCAATGAGGCCCAGACCTCCCTTTCCCCAGCCACTTCCACTAGCTCTCCAAGAGGGATTCCGAGGCGCTCCCAGGCCAGCTGGGCGATAGTCACGCCAGCGTGTCCTGGGTCTTCCCCGGGGTCTCCTCCCAGGTGGACTTGCCTGTGACACCTCCCGAGGGAGGCGTCCAGGAGGCATCCTAACCAGATGACCGAACCACCTCAGCTGACTCCTCTCAATGTGAAGAAGCAGTGGCTCTACTCAGAGTCCCTCCCGGATGACCGAACTTCTCACCCTATCTCTATGGGAGAGTCCAGACACCCTGCGGAGGAAACTCATTTCAGCTGCTTGTATTCGCGATCTTATTCTTTAAGAATAAGCACCTCCCAAAGCACCTCCCACAGAATACCCCGGGGAACACAGTCGAATGCCTTCTCCAGATCCACAAAGCACATGTGGACTGGTTGGGCAAACTCCCATGAACCCTCCAGAATCCTGGAGAGGGTAAAGAGTTGGTCCAGTGTTCCACGACCAGAACGGAACCCGCACTGCTCCTCCTGAATCCGAAGTTCAACTATAAGCCGGACTCTCTTCTCCAGTACCCCTGCATAGACCTTACCAGGGAGGCTGAGGAGTGTGATTCCCCTGTAGTTGGAACACACCCTCCGGTCCCCTTTTTTAAAAAGAGGCATCACCACCCCAGTCTGCCAATCCAGTGGCACTGCCCCCGATGTCCACGCAATGTTGAAAAGGCGTGTCAGCCAAGACAGCCCCACAACATCCAGAGCCTTTTGGGATTCGGGACGATCTCATCCACCCCTGGAGCCTTGCCACCAAGGAGCTTCTTAACTACCTTAGCGACTTCGGCCTCAGTAATGGACAAGCCTATTCCCATGTCCCTAGACTCTGGCTCATCACTGGAGAACGTGTCGGTGGGATTGAGAAGGTCCTCAAAGTATTCCTTCCACCGCCCAATGACGTCTTCAGTCGATGTCAGCAGCACACCATCTCCACTATATACAGTGCTAGCGGCACACTGCTTTCCCCTTCTGAGTCGCCTGACGGTTTGCCAGAATCTTTTTGGAGCCGACTTAGTCACTTTCCAAGGCCTCACCAAACTCCTCCCATACACGGGTTTTTGCCTTGGCGACGACTGAAGCCACAGATCGCTTGGCATGTCGATATCTGCCAGCTGCCTCTGGTGTCCCACAGGCCAACCATGCCCGATAGGACTCCTCCTTCAGCTTGACGGCATCTCTCACCTGGGGTGTCCACCAATGGGTTCGAGGATTACCGCCCCGACAGGCACCAACTACCTTACGGCCACAGCTACAGTCAGCCGCTTCAACAATGGTGGTTGGTTAGTGTAGTGGTTAACACTTCTGCCTTCTACGCTGTAGACTGGGGTTCAATCCCCCACCTGGGTAAGCACCCTACACTATACCAATAAGAGTCCTTGGGCAAGACTCCTAACACCAGCTTCGCCTACCTGTGTAAAATGATCAAATTGTAAGTCACTCTGGATAAGAGCGTCAGCCAAATGCCATAACTGTAAACTGTAACAATGGAGGAATGGAACATGGCCCATTCTGAGTCAATGTCCCCCACCTCCCCTGATATCTGGTCAAAGTTCTGATGGAGGTGTGAGTTGAAGATCAATCTGACAGGTTCTTCTGCCAGACGTTCCCAGCAAACCCTCACTATACGTTTGGGCTTGCCTGGTCTGACCGGCATCTTCCCCCACCACCTGAACCACCAGGTGGTGATCAGTTGACAGCTCAGCTCCTCTCTTTACCCGAGTGTCCAAAACACATGGCCGCAAGTCCGATGACACGACTACAAAGTCAATCATTGAACTGTGGCCTAGGGTGTCCTGGTGCCATGTGCACTTATGGACATCCTTGTGTTCAAACATGGTGTTCGTGATGAACAAACTGTGGTTTGCACAGAAGTCCAAAAACTGAACACCACTCGGGTTCAGATCAGAGAAGCCATTCCTCACACCCCTCCAGGTCTCACTGTCATTGCCCACGTGAGCGTTTGAAATCCCCCAGTAGGACAATAGAGTCTCCAGGAGGAGTACTTTCAAGCACCCTTTCCAAGGGCTCTAAGAAGGCTGGGTACTCCGAACTGCTGTTCGGTGCATAAGCACAGATAGCAGTCAGGACCCATTCCGCAACCCGAAGGCATAGGGAAGCTACCCTCTCGTCCACCGGAGAAAACCCCAACATACAGGCACCGAGTCGAGGGGCTATGAGAGAGCCCACACCTGCCCGCCGCCTCTCACCATGGGCAACTCCAGAAAAGAATAAAGTCCAGCCCCTCTCAAGGAGATTGGACCCAGAGCCCAAGCTGTGTGTTGAGGTGAGCCCGACTATATCTAGCCGGTATCTCTCAACCTCGCGCACCAACTCAGGCTCCTTCCCCGCCAGTGAGGTAACGTTCCAAGTTCCAAAAGCCAGTTTTAGCAACCGAGGATCAGAACGCCAAGGCCCACGCCTTCGGACACTGCCCGATCCACAAAGCACCGAACCCCTACTACTGCCCCTCCCATTGGTGGTGGGTCGATGGGAGGGGGGTCTCATGTAACTCCTTTGGGCTGGGCCCGGCCGGGCACCATGAGTAAATGCCTGGCCACCAGACGCTCGCTGGCGAGCCCCTCCCCCAGGCCTGGCTCCACGGTGGGGCCCCAGTAACCTTCTTCCGGGCAAGGTACACAAATCCTGTTCTTGTCTTTTCATAGGGGTTATTATGGATCACACTTTGTCTGGCCTGTCACCTACCAGTTTGCCATGGGAGACCCTACCAGGAGCTTTTGCTCCAGACAACATAGCTCCTAGGATCATTCAAGCATGCAAACCCCTCCACCACGATAAGGTGGTGATCCATTGAGAGGGCCCATATAAATTAATTTTATAAAAACATTTAAATGACACTTTCCAACTTGGTTCCTGATTTAATCATCCATGGTTTTGTCTGGTCTCTTGCGGAACGGTCATTTTTCTCGATTACGACAATAGTGAATTTTTGGTTATGTAATTCTCTGAAAAAGCTGACGCTGATGAAAGGCTTACTCCAACAACCCTCTCCCATACTTGCTGTAATTTTTATAAACTAGATGATTAGAGTGTCAGATGCTTTAAAAACAATGAAACCTTGGAATCCGGTAAGGCATTTATCTTAATGGTGGCAAATTCTTGAAGAAAACTGCATAGTTTTTAATGGAGAAATGCCACTCATTTGTCATCCACAGAAATTCTGTCCCCTCCATCAGTGTATTACACAACTCGGCTGTAGCTTTCCAGGGAAGATACATCAGTAGCAGTTAACTTGGCTGGCATTCTTATGATTTTGAGACAAATATAACATAGTTGGCTTGTCTTATTTTGTCATTGCTGCCAACTTGGCAGACACTTCAGCTAGTACTTTAACTTGTAGATATTTTTTCTCTTGTAGAATGTTTATGTACGTATTTATTTTTATACTTTCATGTTTATTTATCTAGTTTCCCAAGCTGCTTTGATTTCAGGGCTTCAGCTGCTAAAAATAATAATTAAAAATAAGTAACTAAATAATCATTGTGAACTTCAGAATAATTTGAGTGTAGTGTAGAGCCACGTGCTTTTTTTAGAGTGAAGTTTGTATTTGCAGTAGTCGTGCGCTGTTTAACTGAACACTGTATTTTCATTAATTTTTTTAAATGAGTGTTTCTTTTAACTGTGGTGTCTCTAATGCTTTCCTTGAAAACATTGAGGATGTAAACCAAAACACATTTTGTTATTAAAAAAAAAAAGTACTGTCAATGAATTGCAGTAATGATAGAAAATTGCACCATGCTATTAAAATTTTTTTTTTTATTTTAATGTTTTAAGACTTGCGTTTAAAACACTTGACAGTACACAGATTGTGAAAAGATGCCAAAAAGACCTTCATGTACACATTTATTTTCAAATCTTGCTGTGCTGCGGTAATGAGAATTGCCACTTAAATTGGAAAATGTTGCTAACACTGAGCCACTATTTCCCCCCCCGCCGTTCCTCTTCAGTGACGATGTTTTGAGTATCTTGGCTTTGAGAAACAGAAGCACCTCTTGCTTAAAAACCAGAGAGCACCTGTTAATGCCAAATGGTAGGCAAATTTAGTGATGAAGCACAGACGTAGTGCTGCTTGTGGGATTCAGGGGCAGAGATAATTGCTTATTACATTTAAGGATGGCCTCAATCAGGCTCACTGTCTATTGTCCACTGCAAGGACGTACATCAGGGGTGTATATTAAGAGCCATGATGAAGCTTTAGTATTGCTGGCGTGTGTCCCGATGAGTCATGAAACCCAAACTTTCCAAATTGACATGATGCAATAAGTATTATATTTGAAGTTCATTATTCTGTTGTTTTCAGTGGAGAAACTGTCCAGCTGTTTGTGTGCTTTTCCGCCAATATGGTGCTATTTTAGAGTGACGCAGACTGATGTCATCGAGGGATGAACAGTAGATGCAGTCATTAACAGATGTCCGTATTCTGACTACGGTTTGTGAAGGTGCAGAAAGTAGAAAGTTGACAGTTCATGTGTTGATGACTGTGTTTATTACTGAAAACTGATGCACCATTAACTAAACAAACAGTGCTGTATAAAGCTGACAATACAGTGTGATTCAAAAAGATTAATCCGATTTCAAAATGATTTTTCACTTGTAAATCATTCTAGAACAATTCAATAAATTGTAAATGGTTTAATTGAGCATAAAGTTTATGTAATTTTGCTCAATATGGCCTCCTCCAGCTGTACAGACATCAACGCCATAGTCAAATTCATCCGATACTCGATTGAGGATGTCAGGTGTCACTGTACTCACGGCTCTTTTAATGCATTTTAAGAGATCATCCAATGTTGTGGAACCAATGATGAACCCTCTGAGCTGTTGGATGTTCTCTGGCGACGAAAAGAGATTCGCTTTTATTGAAGTGGAGAATGCGAAACGCTTTCTGCTCAGGGCTTGCATCTCCTCATAGACTGAAGGGAGCCATCTTCTGGTGACGGTCAGAAACTCTGTGATCCCCCTCTTTCATTTGGTATGTGATTGGTTCTTAGGCACCTCATGGTTGTAAAAATATGGCGGTTTGAAATCTGATGAATCATTTTGAATCACCCTGTAGACTTCACAGGAAAACATGCAAAGTGGTGTCTTTTTGACTAGAACAATTTGTACAGTGTTAGAATTAAATGTTTCTGTCCAGGTAAATTTTTCATTCATCAAGGTACAATGTAAATGTTTGTACAACAGTGGTTTTAATGTCCAATTGTGTAACTTAAATAAGCTCCCCCTGACTAATCACATCTTGTTCTGAGACTTCTCCCTTATTGTGTTTGTTCCTAATCACCATGTCATTTGTTCTGAGACCTCCTCATGACTAATTGGTCCTAGGCACAATGTTTTTTGTTCTACTACCTTCCCCTGACTGCCATTGTTGCTGATTTCCTTGTTGGTTGTTAAAAGTTAATTTAATAGATTTTTTTAGATAATTTGCAGTAACATTTCCTGTTTGAATAGGTGAGTTTAACATTTTTGAATATATTGATGTTATGTAATTATATTGCTATAAGCCAGTGGTTTTCAAACTAGTCCTCAGGGGCCACTGGATAGTTCACAATTTTGCTCTATCCCTATGCATTTCGGGTGGAGTTGACACAAGAGTGTGGACCTTCTGGGGGTCCCTGAGGATTGATTTGATAAAAGTTGCTATAGGTAATTGGTTCCACAGGACAGGCCTACTAAAACATGATGTGTGCAGAGAAAAGTAGTCACATCTGGGGCCACTTTTAGAGAATGGTAGCATAAGTCCTCGAAAACAAGCGTCCACAAGCCAAAAGACAGGCAATTATTTTGTCCAGGTTCTTGGAGGAAAAGTGTAGCGCGCAGGGGCACACCTGGGTGTATACATGGATGTATAAAATAAGAGAGAGATGCATTGGACGGCAGGGATTTTTGATAGCAACTTTTGTTCATTGTGCCCAAGTTAGCCCAGACCATAGTATTCATTCATTTTATTCTTTGTTCATTTTAACTGTGACTAGTAACGAGTAATAAATAGAATTTTAGAGCTCAGGTTTGTCTCCTCAAGCCATTTCATTAACCTTTTTAGCATTAACTTGTAATCATGGAAATATAGTTTTCAGCCTTTCTGTTTAAACAAAATGAGGCTCTTATGTAGGCTATGTTGAATGTTGTCAGGCAGTTTACTTCATATACACCCTTAAGCCTGGCCCCACCTCTCAGTACTGCGTCCAGTGGTCCACGCACAAGGCACATTTTAATATCTTAACGCATTGATATAGAATTGAGTTGAGGTGTGCGCTCAAATGTTTGTGTGCATCAAACATTTTACAATGGTTTCATATATTGCTTCTAAATTTGGAAGTTTCAGCTGATAAGTTCATTTGCATCCTTAATATGAGGCTTGTCACTTAACAATAATCAACTAATGACTGGGTTATTGGTCAAAGGAATTTGGTGAAATTTACATTAACTTATTCTACAGGTTATCAAAAAAAGTGGTTTCATTCGGTACAGAATTTAAGTACTTAAGCAGTTAGTCTCATCATTATCCATGAGCCATGCAGCATGCTAGGTCCAAAAACCTTGAATGCTAATGACAGTCTAATGACAGTTTAAATTATATATGCCAAGTTATCAGTAAGTTTTTAATTCTTCAGGGTGCTCTGCAGTCCCTCCATACTTTACCCACTACAGTCACTCATTTCTGGGGTAAGCCACACCCGCTTTCTGTTTATAATTTAAAAAAGAAAAAAGGTTTTGTTCAGGACTCCTTGCTGAAGTTGATTTGTTTGTATTTGCATCGGAGTTGGAAACTTTAGAACACATACCCCTAATAACAACAAGCATTAGTTGCAGCCCTGCTGCAAAACTCTGTGTGAAGGAGTTCGTAGCCTTTTCCTGAATATGGGCTTTCTTGGCCTCGGACCTCATTTTGGCTCTTTTATCACTCGTTCAAATGTCAGATCAGGCCTTGCAAAATGCTGAGCTTCACTCCCTTTTGCAGCTCAGACACAAATCATTAAGCAAGCTTCGTTACCTGTCGTCAAGCCATGGCTGATGTGATCTTTTGCGGAGGTTCTTGATAAAGAATAATTGGAACGTCATAATGGCGAGCAGACAGGGTTCACCTTCTTAGTTTGTGACCTTGAAAGGGTTGGCTATTCTGTTTAGTGCGATGCTGACACTCTGCTTGTTTAGCATGTCATTGCTGTTGTAAGACATCCTCAAATCTTTAAAATAGTGACTTTTTATAGGAGGAAAAAGGTTCTTAACACCTTTTCACAGTAGCCACAAAACGCAAATTCTGCTCGTGTTAGACGTCCCTCAGTCTAACTGAAAATATTTTATTTAACTTATATTAACTAAATATTCAAATCGATTTCCACATGACCCGAGTCATTCTGAGTGGTCTGATGTGAAATGTGGAGAAACATGAGTCCAAAGGGTTTAATGTGTCTAGAAGTCACAGCACAGTAAGCTTTTACATGAAATGGTTATGAATTGTCTGCCTGATGCCTAAGAGCTTGTGATTAGGATGGTTTTGTACTAAGAATTTAGCCTAAAATAATTTTTTTTAATCTGTTCATCATGTAAATAGTCCACAAATAAAACTGTTTTACCATCACATATTAAAAACTCAGACATGTAGGTTCACTGCTGGTTTTGGATAGTAAAGAACATGACTGTATGTATGTTGTAGACATTGAGCCCACCACTGTAAAGAAATCTGACCTCCATTTCATATTAAACCACTCTAACTGACTTTGTATACAACCCAACAGTTGACTATTACTGAAATTTTGAAAGATCTGTGGAATTCCTCCACTTGATTTGCTTTCCAAAATTTACATCGGCCTTTTTTTGTGATGTGCACACAATCCGTCGTTTTTCAAATGATGCTATGAGGTTTTCTTTGGACAGTGACGACACACAGCCCTTATGAAAGAATCCTTTGTTAGTGCAGCAAAAGATAAGCGGTTGAAGCTGAAGGAATGGAGTTGGTTGTTTAGAAATGGTTCTGCTTTCTAACTGGCTCCAACAGTACACATCCCCTAATTCCCCCTGACCGTTGCTTGTTGTGCTTTTCGTTCTGACGGATCCATGAAGCAGCTATGCGTGAAATAGACCTCTGCTCCAAAATGGCCCACTTTTTCCTGGTAATGAGCCTGGATGCAATAACTTATCTGAAGTTTTGGAGACTGATTGATGGACTGCTGCGCTGTGGAGTGTTGAGTTGGAGGTAGCAATGCTGTACTTGCATCATTAGAAATACGATTTCCCCCCTTTTCCATATGATTCCTTTGAAGCATAGTTCCATTTCTGGACTGTACGCATGCTCCCCCTCAGACTTCACTATAAGATCGAGGTAGCTTATTTCAGATGACTCTTTCACACAAACCACTCACTCCGTCTCTCGTTTCCTCTCCTCATGGACTCTACCTGCTGCCTGTGTCAGCTCCTCTTTGCATATCAGGCCATCATGTTGCTCTCAGATAAAGTTAATTCAATTGAGGCCTCCTTCGCAGGGTGATATAAGCCATGGACACAGCTTCACTGTCCTGCTGCATGACTCCCATCACTTCATATTCATCCTCCTCCCGCTGTAGCACAATAGTCTGGTCAGGCAGCAAGCTTGTGGCTTCCTGTTTTGAGTGATCTGGAGCTGAGAGGGGTTTGCATGAGTTTGCTTGAGACATCTTGATTTTAGTCCTTAGCAAACTGAAATGTGGTTTTACAGTCAGGCTTTGATGCTGTCACCTCCCGATCATGAGTAGCTTTGTCTTCTATAAAGTGAGAAGTTGCAGCTTTCTCTAGATTAGGTCACTCCGCTCGCCTCAGATGTGTGAGCAGTAGATATGGCACAATGAGGTATCACGATATTTAAGGAACATTTTGCACCATGCCATGATAATTGTTTTCTGACATCTGAATAGACATGTTAATACATATTGCCACATTTTAGAAATACTATCAAAACTATGAATCTAATTATTCAGTATTTGACACACTGTACTGTAGAGCTGCAGGTTAAATTGTATTTATTTCATTATCACTGTATGACCAAACAGATCAAATTGCCTGCTAGAGAGACGCCATTTCATTACCG
This sequence comes from Pygocentrus nattereri, assembly GCF_015220715.1. Classification (NCBI taxonomy): domain Eukaryota; kingdom Metazoa; phylum Chordata; class Actinopteri; order Characiformes; family Serrasalmidae; genus Pygocentrus; species Pygocentrus nattereri. The sequence goes on along the minus strand of NC_051226.1, from coordinate 26,436,323 downwards.
GCACACCTGTTACAAGCCTGGTCTGCCGCAGGAGACAAGTACTTATTAAATACACACTTGGTTACCTTAAAATATTGGCCCTTGATTTAATGGAAGCTTTAATGGAAATTCAATTAAAAACAGCTGCAGCAAAGTGGTAAACGCTCCGTACACAGGCTAGCTCAGGCTCTGCTGTTTTCCTGCTGGCCAGCTTTCAAAGTAAAAACTACACCTTTCAAAACAAGAGTCCTCGACCAGCTAAGAACATGATGCCTACCTGAACACCACAATATTGAATAACTAAGCAAAAAAAAAAATTAAATGAAAGAAGAATATGTTAAATGTAATTAAAGTTAAGCAGGTAATGACAGCTCTCAGTCTAAAGGCACTCTTGTGCTGTATGCAGAACTTCAGTACTGCATACATTATGCCACTGCTTCAGATAAACTCTAATTGTACTCGTTTCTGACTCACTGTGGCTAATGTCTGTTTGTACTCTACTTTGTGGGAGTGCTGCTCTGTCTGTGGGCTGGTACTGGCCTGTGTGTGTGGTGCTAATGGGCAGTGTGAACCGAGGCTGTCTGTGATTAGTTTGAGCTCTGTGAGCTCATGCCGGAGGGCCAGGCTGCGGACCTGTGCACGGAGGCCTCAGTGACTGACGCTGGCTTATTAAAGTCTGGAGTGAGGACAGAAGGCTCAGCCCCTTATGCATGGCTTACAGTCTTTGCCTTGCCATGGGGAGAGGCATGTGGAGACGTACAGTCAGCGGAAGACGGAGAACGTGTGTGTGTGTGTGTGTGTGGGGAAGTAGGGTTTTCACAATGCTAGAATTTTTGCCATTAGTGCTGGTAAAAAAAATAAAATAACGCGTCATGTTTTGGATTGCACACACATTATTGAAAATAACTTGACAGTAATTAAACCCAACCTAAAACTAGAGTTAAATGTTACTTGTCATTTTATGCAGTATTCTGCAGCACAGCATTGCATCAGCATCATAAATTATATTGTGTTTTTGTTCAGCAGTGTTCTCTCACTGCAATACCCAGCATTGTGAAAAAACCTCACATAATCATTGGTAACCCCTGTAGTATCAGCCAGTCCTGACTGCTAGTCTAACCACTGCACTACAGGCTAATAAATACAACCAAGCTTAAAAAAAAAACTTCAGACTGAATGCTTTTTTTAAAAAATATAAATCAAATGAAATCCAAATGTGCTGTTTTTGCAGTTGTGTTTCCATATATGGACTGTATGGATTGATGAATGCACACTGTATTAGTTTAAAACAATGAGAAATTGAATGCTGTCATTTTCTTGCTTCGCTGCAGAAACATCTGCATGAATTGGAGCGTGCTTCATGTGAATATGTGAATGAGGCAGGCTGGCACTTAATTTCACACACTGAAGCTGATTCATCATTTGCATTCAAATCTTTTTTCCATGTCGTACGAAAGCTTCATAAATCAGACAGAGTTCACACATTGTTGTCGTTTTTCCAAAGCCTAATTCAAGATACCTCATCAGAAGGGGGATTTTTTTTTTCTAGTATTAAAACCAGACAGTGTTGCTCTAGGGGCTATTCTCACATGTTTTCAACAGATGAAGCAACAGTAAAATGTTTCATTAAGTCGGCCAGCTAGACCAGTAAACTTGCACTCGTTTGCTTTGGTTTCATGACTCTACTGGCTTTTGTTCATAATTGTCTACAATTATGCCGCAAGTGTTACTTTCACTGTTGCAGAGCTTATGTGGCTGTGTCTCAAACAACCTTCTCTTCCATCTGCAGTGCCCTTAAAGACAGCCGCTTTCCCCCTATGACGAGGGACGAGCTGCCGCGCCTCTTCTGCTCAGTGTCTCTGCTCACCAACTTTGAGGATGTTGGTGATTACCTAGACTGGGAGGTAAGAGCCAAACACCAGCATTCCAGCTTGCATAAACAGTGTTCTTCATATTGAAGTCATTGACTCGTATTAACTGCACAAGAAAGATCAGTAGTTATGAATACAGGCACCATGCCTAAAGGAATGAGTGTGTGTGTTTTGTGTGCTTGTTTTATTGGTAGAGGAGGGAATTGGGCAAAAATTATGTAAAAAAAAAAAAGCTAAGAATTGTACAAATATTAAATTGAATTGAAATGTCTCTTTTTTTTCTCTTCAAGATGCATTAAATCATTTTATTAAATAATGATCCAATTAGTGTGAAAATTTACCGTGCTTTTTAGTTGCTGCTCATTTCAAGTAAGATGGTATTGAGATCAACAGGAATTTCAAATGCCTGCCTAATGCCATTATGTCAGTATAGCAGACTCCATGTCTTCTGCTTTGTCACTAGATATGAAGGTATACTATTTGAGATGCTGTTAGCCAAGAACAGTATCGCATGAATCAAAGAATGAGCCGTTTACAGACCAAAACGCTGTCTGTGAGCACTCTAATTAGTCACATTCCCTGCAGGCCTGTCTCAATTCTGTTGCTGGATGTCTGAAGGTGGCAGATAGAGACAGGTGTTGTGTCCACCCTTGGGTGATCCTTTTGAGGAGGTATTCCCTATAGAGTACATTTTAACTGAAACAGCCTGCTGAAGTGCTAATTTAAAACTCTGTAGATCAACACTGAACTGGAAACTAGTACTCCAGTATTGAGCTATAGTGCTCCTGTTGCCTCTCATATATATACCTCTCGTCCGTCTGGTTTCCTTTAATATGACTGTAACCTGTTTCACTCACGTCTCTGTTTGAATGAATATAATTAGGAAAGCATCCATGTCCTCTATAATTCTTCTACATTAGATAGGGCCTAGTGCCCATGAAAAAACAGTTGGCACCCATATAGAATTACTTTGAATTTTGCTGATCTCCAATAAGAATTTTATAGAAAAAGGCTATTTGACTGATGTGCAAAATGAAAATCTTTTTAACAACATATAGGTAGACATAAGTGATATAGAGAAAATATATCAGGATGCATTATCTAATGTGGACTAATGGTTGAGTAATCAAAGCTACCTTTGGGGGTTGTATAGACTAGTCAATGTCCATTTTTGGCTAAATACGAAGACTAAAGTACTTGCTATTATTCTATTGTATAAGTAGTATGTAGAAATACTACATGAGATGAAACCAATGGCAAGCTAATATACAGTCTCATAAGCCAGGGTGTTTAGGTTACAGAAAGTGTGTGCTTTTATAGAAAAAGGCTATTTGACTGATGTGCAAAATGAAAATCTTTTTAACAACATATAGGTAGACATAAGTGATATAGAGAAAATATATCAGGATGCATTTTCACAATGCATATTGTCACAAATATGTAATCTTAGACAACAGGACTAATTATGCTCCTCCTGGAGACTCTATTGTCCTACTGGGGGACTTCAACGCTCACGTGGGCAATGACAGTGTGACCTGGAGGGGTGTGATTGGGAGGAATGGCCTCTCTGATCTGAACCCGAGTGGTGTTCAGTTTTTGGACTTTTGTGCAAACCACAGTTTGTCCATCACGAACACCATGTTTGAACGCAAGGATGCCCATAAGTGCACATGGCACCAGGACACCCTAGGCCACAGTTCAATGATTGACTTTGTAGTTGTGTCATCGGACTTGCGGCCATGTGTTTTGGACACTCTGATCACCACCTGGTGGTGAGTTGGATCAGGTGGTGGGGGAAGATGTCGGTCAGACCGGGCAAACCAAAACGTATAGTGAGGATTTACTGGGAACGTCTGGCAGAAGAACCTGTCAGATTGATCTTCAACTCACACCTCCGTCAGAACTTTGACCAGATATCGGGGGAGGTGGGGGACATTGACTCAGAATGGGCTATGTTCCGTTCCTCCATTGTTGAAGCGGCTGACTGTAGCTGTGGCCGTAAGTTAGTTGGTGCCTGTCGGGGCGGTAATCCTCAAACCCATTGGTGGACACCCCAGGTGAGAGACGCCGTCAAGCTGAAGAAGGAGTCCTACCGGGCATGGTTGGCCTGTGGGTCACCAGAGGCAGCTGACAGGTATCGACAGGCCAAGCGATCTGCGACTTCAGTCGTCTCCAAGGCAAAAACCCGGGTGTGGGAGGAGTTTGGTGAGGCCTTGGAAAGTGACTTTAAGTCGGCTCCAAAAAGATTCTGGCAAACCGTCAGGCGACTCAGAAGGGGAAAGCAGTGTGCCGCTAGCACTGTATATAGTGGAGATGGTGTGCTGACTTTGACTGAAGACATCATTAGGCGGTGGAAGGAATACTTTTAGGACCTTCTCAATCCCACCGACACATTCTCCAGTGAGGAGGCAGAGTCTGGAGACCCGGGAATAGGCTCGTCCATTACTGAGGCCAAAGTCATTAAGGTAGTTAAAAACTTGGTGGCAGGGCTCCAGGGGTGGATGAGATCCGTCCCGAATCCCAAAAGGCTCTGGATGTTGTGGGGCTGTCTTGGCTGACACGCCTTTTAAACATTGCGTGGACATCGGGGGCGGTGCCACTGGATTGGCAGACTGGGGTGGTGGTGCCTCTTTTTTAAAAAGGGTACCGGAGGGTGTGTTCCCACTACAGGGGAATCGCACTCCTCAGCCTCCCTGGTAAGGTCTAATGCAGGGGTACTGGAGAAGAGAGTCCGGCTTATAGTCGAATCTTGGATTCAGGAGGAGCAGTGCGGGTTCCGCCCTGGTCGTGGAACACTGGACCAACTCTTTACCCTCTCCAGGATTCTGGAGGGTTCATGGGAGTTTGCCCAACCAGTCCACATGTGCTTTGTGGATCTGGAGAAGGCATTCAACTGTGTTCCCCGGGGTATTCTGTGGGAGGTGCTTCGGGAGTACGGGGTACATGGCTCTTTGCTACGAGCCATTCAGGCCCTGTACAAACAAAGCATGAGCTTGGTTCGCATGGCCGGCAGTAAGTCAGACTCGTTCCCAGTGAGAGTTGGACTCCGTCAGGGCTGCCCCTTGTCACTCATTCTATTCATTATGGATCAGAATTTCTTGGCGCAGTCAGGGGACGGAGGGTGTCCGGTTTGGTGACCTCAGGGTCACATCGCTGCGGTTTGCAGATGATATGGTCCTATTGGGGACATCCGGCCGTGAACTTCAGCTTTCGCTGGATCGTTTTGCGGCAGAGTGTGAAGCGGCTGGGATGAGAATCAGTACCTCTAATTCCGAAACCATGGTTCTCAGGCGGAAAAGGGCGGAGAGCCCTCTGTGGGTCGGGGATAAGCTCTTGCCTCAAGTGGAGGAGTATCTCGGGGTCTTGTTCACGAGTGATGGTACAAGGGAGCGGGAGATTGACAGGCGGATTGGTGCTGGGTCAGTAGTGACGCGGGCTCTTGTCTGTTGTGGTAAAGAAAGAGCTGAGCCACAAGGCAAAGCTCTCGATTTACTGGTCGATCTACGTTCCCACCCTCATGTATGGTCATGAGCTTTGGGTAATGACCGAAAGAATAAGATCACGAATACAAGTGGCCGAAATGAGTTTCCTCCGCAGGGTGTCTGGATTCTCCCTTAGAGATAGGGTGAGAAGTTCGGAAGGCCGCTGCTTCTTTACGTCGAGAGGAGCCAGTTGAGGTGGTTCGGGCATCTGGTTAGGATGCCTCCTGGACGCCTCCCTCGTGAGGTGTCACAGGCAAGTCCACCAGGGAGGAGACCCCGGGGAAGACCCAGGACATGCTGGCGTGACTGTATTGCCCAGCTGGCCAGGGAGCGCCTCGGAATCCCCCCCGGAGAGCTAGTGGAAGTGGCTTGGGAAAGGGAGGTCTGGGCCTCATTGCTTAAGATGCTGCCCCCGCGACCCGAACCCCGGAGACGCGGAAGATGATGGATGTATGGATGGATGGACTAATTATGCTCTTTGTGTGGTTGAAAGAGAACGTGTTTGGTCAGTGTTTAAGTACTGATATTTAGAATATGCTCAGAAAAGGACATTCTGTCATATTGAAACCATAAATATAGTCTTAGTGCCATGCGAGTCAAAAAGGTTAAACAAAACCAATCTGTGGTTACAGTTTTGTCCCACTCCCAGCTGCAGTCCAGCATAGCTGGTTTCTGACTACACAGTTGAAAATGACTTTGTCTTTAGTTGACATTGTTATTCTGTGTTCACCTTTCTTCTGTGTTCACTGCAATTTCTTCCTGGGATCAATAAAGGAATCTGAATCTGAATTAAGAGCACTATCCACAGCTGTGATCATCTGACTGTCTGGGGCTCCGACATCACTATACAGTTCACTCATTGTTCATGTAAATGTTAGCTTCACAACTATTTAGAATAAGTTTATTAATTTTCCAAATTTTGTGGTTATGAGTATCATCTGCCTTACTTGTCCAATGCACGGATTCTGAAAGTTGACATGTAAATTGCTAATTAAGTAGCGTTAACACTACTAAATTTCTTTATGCCTTTAAAGTATTTTCCTAGTTTTCCTAGACCCTTATAACAGTCTATAGTAATGCAGCTTGAAATTCAGTTGCTCACACATGGTATGTTGCCCTGATAGTCTGTGATTGCAGCCCTCTTGTTCAAATACAGCTTGTAAATGACAAAGCCAAAAGCCTAAAACCATTTATAAAGTTTGCTGAGAATTTTGGCTTTATAAATGGTATTATATGATCAGCCAGGCAAAATATAACCAGGGAAATGAACTAACAAGATAAAAAAAGATCAATTTAAATTTCAGATTGACTTTCAGCGTCTCAAAATGGCCAACCCAAGTCTTAATCTCTATGCTGTGTAAATAATACCCAGCAGACACAGATTGCTCTACATAGATGTGAGATGGTATCGGGGATGGCTTGCCTTGCTCTGTTGGAAGTAGTTTACCTCCCAGCTCTTTATTAGCCTAAGCTGAGTTCTTTTGTTTTAACTGACGTTGCCTTGGCTGCAGCTGCCTTACTTTCCTTTCTCTCCGTTTCCCTCTGGAGTGGGCCGCAAATCCCCCAGCCTGAAGAAGAGGCGGTCAGGCCACGGAGGGAGAAAAGAGGCTTTGCCACATTAGCCGCTCACCTCATCCTCGCATCCTAATGAAATGTGTGGCCCCATAGGCTAAGCCTGGTATTACACCTCAAGCACTGATGATTCACAATCACACATGCTCACACGCACACATGTACACACTGTGTGGACAGTAGTGCCGTCACCGGCTGTCCTCAGTGACCCACTGTGGCAGAGACAGAAAAGCGCCCCGGGGGTGGAGCGATGACGTGTACGGCCCAGTAGCTGACTACAGAGAGAACAATTCCTGACCTCGTCCACCTCATTGTTACCTCGGGCCCACTGCTGGGCTCGTGTCCTGTCCCTCCATTCATCACCCCTTCTCCCCTGTGCCCTCCCCCATTCAGCGCTCACTCTAATCCTGCCTCTTTCCAATCTCTGCCTCACACTGCTTCAAAAGCAGACACAAGAGCGTCACAAGATGTACCTTTTCTTTGTGCGTTTCCCTTGTCCGTAATCTGTTTGCCAACTCTGCAGCTTTTAATCCCCTTGCCTGTTGACAAAGACAACATTCTTTGTGTGAATGACTGATGTCAGTTTGTGCTGCATTTAGCCCCAGAACTTTATCCTGCTCTTTCTTGAGGGGGGTGGACTCACTTTGACCCAGTTTGATCTCACATTCTCATTAAGCACAATCTCCTCAAGGAAAAGTTTTCCTTGTCAATTCAGTGATTGCAAGTTGACCAGCAAAGCGGCTCCAAATCATATTTCCAATATCATGCTTTACAGGTGGTTTGAGGTTCTTCTGATCAAATGCTGTCTATGGTTTCTGCCAAACTTGGGTTCTGGTTCCAAACAACTTTCTCTGACTCCTCTGTCCATAGCATAGGTCCTTGCCTAGATATTCATTATGAAACATTAGTCTTACATTGTTCTTTTTAGATAGCAAAGGCTTGCTCCTGGTGTACGTCCCTTTTAGGTCAAATTTGTGCAGTGTTTTTCCAATGCTAGATGCGCTTTTACATCAACAGTGGCAACAGCTACATGCAGATCCTGTGATGAAATCTTGGGGTTCTTTCAGCATCTTAAGGTCTGCAATTTGCTGGGGTATCCTCGTCTGGACATATTGGCAGTGGTTTTAAATCTTTTCCCCTTGTAGACTATCTTCTGGACAGAGGAATGATTGATCTCCAATGTTTAAGATTTTCTTAAACCCCTTCCCAGACTCGGACATCTGCAATTTTTTCTCTCTGAAAGTCTTGGAGAGCTTTTTTTGATCTCTGCATGATGACACTACACACTCCAATAACCAAGAGCAAACTAGTTCACATAACTGAGATTTAAGAAAGACAGCTTCCTCCAAGATGCACATACTTGGGTGCACCTGATTTCAATTTCACACCTTTGAAGTAGTTATATTTAGGGGATGTACTTAGTTTTTCCACATAAAGCTCCATAACTGTTTATTTCAGTTGTATGAAGGATGGCAAAAATTGTGATTGAGATACAGGCATTTAAACAATGATGACAAATGTGATGCAGATGACAAACAGTAAATAAATAGAACTTGTGCACTGAAATTTACAGAAAATGTCAAGTTTTTCATATATAAAATTAAAGCTTTAGTTAATGTTGCTGTAGGTTGGAGCTACTCTTACTACTTTGTGGTTTTAGTTTCTGTTTATGTTATGATTTGTGTGTATGTATGTATGCCCTGCTAGCTGATGAAGGCGTTCATTCACAGAAATGCAAAAAGGCTCTCATGCACTGATTTGTGCCAAATGCTGTGAGTTGTATGGCTAATGCCGTGGGCTCTCTTTCACTTGCTTTACAGTGCCCTTTTCATTAAAAATGCTCATCACATACTTGCTTTGCTTCCCTAGAGATCAGAAAACAGACCCCTTAAATCTATAATTTTACATTAGTTGACTTGAAAGACATAAATATCCTGTGATTAGTGGTCCCATGGTTCTGTGTGTCCGATGCCTTTTTTTTGTGCGTGTGACTTTTCTGCCTGGTACTTTCTGCGGCATTTAAACATAAGTGTTTATTTTTCTGCCATATTTCTTCATTTTAGTTAGTCATGTGCCAAAGTAGTATCTCTCTTTCACATCATAAGCTAATTATTTGTCACAAGACCATACCACAGATGTAGGAAGACGAAAGCAATTACTTTCCTCCTCTGATGCGTATGAAACCTGCCAAGCATCATTTTGCTAAGTTTGTGTAGAGGATGACGATTGAAATGTAAAGTTTATGTAATTAAGCTTTTACTCATATTGCTAGTGTCAAGATGGACTGCTCTGATATTCATTGCTTTCTTTTCTTCCCCTTTTTTCTTTCTGTGTTCACTTCTAGGTGGGTGTTCACGGCATTAGGATAGAATTTTTCAATGAAAAAGGATCAAAGCGCACCGCCACCTACCTGCCAGAGGTTGCGAAGGAGCAAGGTAAAAATATTAAAATCTCTGCCAGCCGAACACATGGAGAGAGTGAGAACGGAACCAGTTGACTTATTCATGGCAGTGTGTCCCCACATTGCTTACTTTCCCAAGCATTGAGTGTTTACATAGTATACTCCTTTTTAGCAGTGTTTTCTTTTAAAAAGTAAAAAGTATGAAAGAGAGAGAGGTCTGCACTCACCCATTTTAGCAGCAGACAGCTCACTCTTCAGGCAGAACATGTAGCTTAGTCTTTAAATCCTAAATCTAAGGAACAGTGTGGAATACTAAGATGTTAGACCATGTTCCAAAAAGCAGATAGCAACTTCATATTTCCTTTCATTTCACAGAAGCTTCCCCCCTTTCAACTAAAACTCCCATCTACTCGTTTGAATGTCTTTGCTGTTCTGTAAGTTACCTGGCCATGGTTCAGATAGTCCAAGAAAAGTTTCTCTGCCTTATAGCAATGGAGCACCTGTTGGTTTTATATAGAATCCTTTTTAAAAGAAGCATGTGCAACATGTTCTTAGCCAAAGAGGAAAAAAAACCTTTAACCAGGCAAAGAATGGTTCTTGGAGTGGTCATAGTTCTCTATATAGCTATTGCTTTTACTAAAGAACCTATGAGGAATGGTTTTCTTTTAAGGATGTAGAATAAGAGTTTGGTTTGTTGTCTGTGCAATGCAGGATGGGACCACATTCAGACCATAGATTCCTTACTTCGAAAGGGAGGTTACAAAGCCCCCATCACAAATGACTTCAGGAAGACCATCAAATTGACCAGGTAAGATTTCTTATTAACACTTTTTTTGAATTACTTTGTTAAAGTTATCCTTTATTATTGCCACAACAGAAAAATTCACCTCCATATGTAACCCATATACACAGTAGTGAAAGCACACACACTAGGGGCAGTGAGCACACTTGGCCAGGGTGGTGGGTAGCCTTATTCACAGCACACAGGGAGCAGTTAGGGGTTTGGTGCCTTTGGGGCACTTCAGTCATGTCCTGTCAGCTCAGGGGATCAAAGCGTGGACCCTCTGGTCACAAAGCTGGTTCCCTAACCTTCAGCCCATAACTGCCCCCTAGATCTGCTTCGCACTTCTACAGAATGTCTTGAAGGTATATATCAGGGCTGACTCAGTATGCGGACTAATGCTACTAAAAACTTGGTAAAAAAATTGATTGAGATAAAATGATTGCATTTGTGTCCCCTATTAAAGCTGCTGACGGTGTTTTTTACTGATATTTAAGTTGTCCAACTTGATTGACAGTCATGATAGATGGAAGATGTTTGCAATTTGTAATAGGCTTGAGTCAATTGTCAATACTATCGCAGACAGTACCAAAATAAATGCCCAAAAGCAGTAATATGAGGAACTAAGCGAGACGTAACAAACACAAATAGATTCATTTGAAAGATCACAGAACCTACATAGAAGCTCTGTTCACACTTGGTGTACTCCTCGAGGGATCTGATCATACGTGGACAGTGAAACTTAGACCTGCTGTTTCCATGCGTCTCTAGTGACCACTTGAGATTGGATTTTGAGACTTGAGGAAGAGTACTGTGCATTTATATCACTCTCTTGCTGCGTTTGTTGTCTAAAAACAATGTATCATGGGTAATTGAGTACGTGGGCAGGCTGTTGCAAACATTAGGATTGCATGCATTTGCAACACAGCTTATTAACAAACATGAGAAGGTAGCTGTGCTACTGTTTGTCCTTGCTGTGGTGATGCAGTTGATTAGGTGTTCTCTGTTGATGCCGAGATGCTTTGAACGCTTTACCATTCACACAACAAATGGTATGTGGTCATATGTGTCCATCACTCGTTGCGATTGGAGTGATCGGATTACAATGTCCCAAAGACTTAATGGCCGTAATGATGTATGAAGCTCTCTGCATTTATTTAAGAAGGTTTTGTATGACGTGAAAACAAGTGAAATTTTGTGCACAAATGATGAAGCAGATTCAATGCGTGGGGTTCAGTTGTAAGGCTTCAGAGTCCCCAAGAAAAACTGTTTCATTATTTTACTATCATTAACATTACAAAAACTCAGAAGGCACGTATAGATTCACTGGTCGTTTGGATAGTAAAGAAAATTGGCTATATGCGTTGTGACCCCTGGTTCCTAGCAGCACTGTAAAGAAAAGGGGGGGGGGGGTACATACAATGTAAAATGTAGCATAACTTTTGCACAGCCCACACTTTATTTTTGCACTGCTTTTTTTCCCCAGTCTGTTAAATCCAGCAAATGAACACTAAATGTGCAGAAGTATGTTCTCTGTAGAGGAAGTGTGAACTTATTTGTGTGAAAATGTGTGATTTGACTAGTGGCACCCAAACCTTTAATATGACTATGTTCCTACCAGAGCAGTGCTTATCATTAGAATATTATCTTTTTAATATTCTTAAACACCACTGTAATTTTGACATCATCTGAAGTTCCAAGTGAAGGCGAGAACTGTAATATGAAGGCGCCTTACTGTTACACCAAAACTATTGAAGTGATTTGTGAGGTTCCTGTACTCTTCTTGAACTGTATGAATGGTTAAGAAGGAATTTGTAATGGGAATGTGGACAATAAACATCAATACAATCTTCTTCTGTTTTGTTCCTCATGACTTGTGGCTTCTTGTGTTTATGGGACCACATGACCAGCTAAGGACGTCAGTGCCTCTTTTAAATCTCTTGGAGAGAGTCCTGATGAACCACGTAGAGCACTTATCACTGATCCATCACTTGCACCTGTGTGCTTCTTCCACTCAACCAAGCAGGACTTGAATGCGATGGCATCAGAGACCCATGCTGGCATCTGAGTCGTAGCGATTACTCAGCGTGCTTCAGGGCGAACTGTCAGGATGACCTTGCTTCCATGTCCTAAACAGCAACCTAAATCTGTGTTACATGGCAGCTTTTTTGGCTCCTTGCACTTCTTGTCCGACTAGAAGCCTCTTGGAAATTAAACAAGCACAGATGCCACAGTGACAATGAATGTTTTCCGCTTCTCATACTGATTTATGGATAAGCTGAAAACTTGAAATGTGTAATCATTTGTAATAAGACCACTGTGCGGAGACGTGAATGAACTGAATGAGCCTCATGAGCGTCATTCATACACTGTTACAGCAATAGTAGAATAGCCCATAAGAAAGAAATTACTAATAATTATTATAAATAAAACATTTAAATATAGTGTCGTTCTTGTAGTACTTCAGTCTACACTGTAATTTACTACTGAATAAAATAACAGCAGTTATTCCAAGCTTTTGAGTATGATCCAATATTTGTATTTTCCATATAATTAAACACAGTACACACTTCAGGTGCATTAAAAATAACATTCAGTTGTATTTTGGAGAGGTATGTTATAGCTTATAGAACCACCCGTTTTGGGGATGGGCTTGACTTTTTTGCTAAGACCTTTTTATAGACTTTAATATTTTATTGATATGGACTTCAAAGACCAATCCGATGTTTGTAGTGACCAGGTCCTTTTAAAATGCTGCAGTAAAGTCACTTAATCTTTGGTTTTTCTTCTTGAGATGCATTTTATAGTGTTTCAAATTGCTTAGATGTGCAGTGTAACCTCTGAATAGCCTTTTTATACCTGAAGATGTATGTCACAGAACATTTCGACAAGACTTCTGTGTTTACACCAGGGACGACCCTGGTAATGGTACCTTTTTTAAGCCTATTAATATTTTCAAAGCAGATTGTCACTGATCACATATGGAACATGAACTGGACCCTTGCTGATCGCATAGGGAACGAGTTGCTCTCCTTTTTTTTTTTTTCCACCTCTGCAGTTGAGTCAATTCCAGAGCACTCTGCTTTCCCTTTTCATGTTCTCGCCAAGACGGAAACAGCTAAAGCCTTCATTTGGAGCAGACCCACCAGAAGCTCGTGTGAAAGGGCCTGAAGCCAAACAATGAGATCTAGATACTAGCGACTGAATCTCTGCTGATGCTTTTCAGCTCCATCTGGTTCTGTCAAACCCAAGGACCGTTCGCTTGCTCTGGCTTCATCTCCATCAGTCCATTTTCTTCTCCACAGTACCTTCAGGAAGACATCATTCCGACACTCTTGGGTCCTTCCAACTTACTAACAGGCTCTCTATTCATTCAGGCATGTATGCAGCACCGGAGTGACTGTACCTTTCTCATGCATGCATTGGTGTCTCCTGCCATGCGTATGCATGTACACCTGGGATGCTTTTTCAGATGTTGAATGATTCACGAGTTGGAGGTTAAATATTGATGCTTGAACAGTTGACCAGAGGACAAAAACAGTCTTTGTTGTGAGGCTGTGAAGGAGATTCCACTCGTTTGCTCAGTTGAAAATAAATAAATAAAAGCTTTGTGAGCTACATGTGAGGTATTTAAATGTATACAGTAGTATGAAGTTTGGGAAACAGGCCTGCCTTTCAGTGCTTCCTTCTTTGCCTCATTTTCAAAATACATGCTCACATGCAACCTAGGCCTGAACGCCTGAGTGCTGGTGCTAGCTCAATTCAAATCCTTTGTCTCAAATGATACCTCAAGCGGATGTCAACACAGCTTTAACTAACACAAGAACGTTGCCCCTGTTGGTCTTTCAGCACCCAGAGCCCACTTTGTTAGCTTCAGATGCTATGCAAGTTATCTAGCAGCTATCAAGAGCAAGATCAGTGTCACTTTTTGTGCTTCCTTAGTTCTGTTCAACTTTGGAAAGCTACTCTGTTTGCTCTGGATCTGTCATCCTTTCCACTTTCCGTTCTTCCAATTTTATTTTCTTATTTTGTCCATATAACCTGTTGGTGTTGGTGTTGGTGTTGGTGGTAACGGGAATGGAAATGTTTGTGTCGCCATTATTACTTTGAACTAACAAGCTCTGTGTGGCTCTTAGAATTCATGTTTCTAGCTCACAAGCTACAAGACTTGGCTACGACTTTCCCGTGTGTGCTGTGGACGTGCAACATTATGCCTTCTTGTCCAGATTGGTTGAGTGTTGGTTGGCCTCATGGCTGTCCATATTTGTTCCTCCCCATTTGTCCTCTCAGCCTTTTTATTGTCTCTCTTCTTTTTATTGTCTGTTACTGGAATGTGAGGGGGATTAAACAGTGAGCATTCTGACATGATCATGGACCCACCTTTTACTCTTAGGGAATACCCCAACTGAGAATGATCTGAAAATGTTGTTTATTTGAAATTCAAGAGACAATACATTATGATCCGACATCACGTTTGCTTGCTGTAGATGAACAAGTTGCCTGCCATCCTTCCTTTCTAATGACACTGTGTCAGATTAGGCCTAGGGGATAATAATTATTAAAATCAGATTGTTTTGAATTAATAATGCATTTGAGGTTTTAACATGTAGAAATGCCAACCAAAATACCACAGAGTATTTCTGTGCTTAGACTGCAGATTCCATTTGTTTGTTCAATTGAAAGAAATAAATAAATAAGGCTTTGTCTAAATTGCAATCCATGCTATTAGGATCAGTGCGTCTTGATCGGTCTGTAGTCCATAATCAGTTATGATTAAGGCCACACTCACTTTGTATGTAGTTAATAAGAAGTTAATGAGAAAAGGTTTTGCTGTGGAATCAAGGAAGCGTTATGGACATTTGTAATCAGAGCTAATGAGGTATAGGATGATTATGCTGTTGTGTTACAGTATTGTTTACAAAGTCTTAATCTTTGATCAGTTACCACTCCAGTACACTAGGTTGGCTAGACAGAGGGGGAGAAGATAAGCTGGGGGCAGCTAGCAGCATTAGCCAGGTTGCTATTTAAATTATGGAGGGTCAGTAAGTACTTGGAGTTTTCATGTTTCTGAACGAGAGGTTTGGTTTTCTTAAATTAGGTAAACTGATGAAACTGGTGTTCTTAAAATGTGTTGTACAAAAAAGCAGAGATTGCACTTTTTTATTTGTACTTCTGTTCAGTCTTAATAATAATTCTAAATCTTGCATCAGAATGCATTGGAAACCCAAAATATAATAGTTACTGATTGGAGTCAGATAATATAGACCAGGGGTTCCCAACTTTTTGCAACCCAAGGCCCACTTAACCCACCCCAAAACTTTCCACGGCCCCCCAGAATATTTTTTATTGCCGTTTAAAACCAAATACAGTGCAACCATCCAGGTGAAACTGACTGCATAATCACACAACAAAAGAAACTAAACATTTACAGCATTTGTCACTCACCTAATGAGATGGCCGATGTTGTTTGCCAGCTACCAAGTGGTGAATGTCAGGTTGAAGTGCAGAAAGTTGCAAACGGAGGTCTGGCTCAACATTTAAGCCTATTCCTGTATTTGGTCTTGAGTTTCGCAGAGATACGTTGTGGGAAACAGCATCAGGAATCTCACTGCCTTGTCTGAAAGATTAGGGTACTCTGACCTAACATGAAGCCAAAAATTTACCAAGGACTTTTGTGAAAAAATAAATTTTAAAGCACTGTCACAAGAGAGATCAATAAGGCTGTCCTGCTCAGACACACTCAGACTTGCGATGGCTCCTTGGCATATGTCGACCAAGGGATTTTCTATCCAGCTGAAATCTAGAGCTGGAAAGAAATCGCGTAGCTGCATTTTCAAACTTTGCAGGTGCTCAACAGTCGGTCTTGAAACTGCATTTGGCAGAGAAGCATTTTCTTTTGTCAGGAAATCTGACAGATCGTCAAATGACTCGTAGTTTGACTGTTCCACACGCTTGGTCCACATGTCCAGCTTCTTTATTGTAACTTCGATTTGGTTTTGGACGTGAAACGCTGTCACTGATTTGCCTTGAAGGCTAAGGTTGAGTCCGTTCAAGTGGGTAAAAATGTCTGAGAGGTAACTCAATTTAGCAAGCCACTCAAAATCAGTGAAGCGGTCTGAAAGTTCAAAGTTTGAGTCCAATAAGAAAATTCTTACTTCATCCCTCAGTTCAAAAAGTCGAGCCAGCACCTTGCCGCAAGAAAGCCACCTTACCTCAGTATGTAAAAGAAGCTGAACATGACTGCTGCCCATTTCCTCGCAAAGAACACGAAATAAACGGGATTGGAGTGGCCGAGCCTTAATGAAGTTAACTATCTTCACTGCCTCCAGCACAATTTTAAGGTCTCTTGACATTCTCTTGGCAGCTAATGCTTCTCTGTGTAAACTGCAGTGGACAGAAGTCGCCAGCGGTGCTACAGCTTTCACGCGCGCGATGACTCCGTTGCGTTGTCCCATCATTGCCCTTGCTCCATCAGTGCTAACTCCCACACATTTGGACCACTTGATTCCGTTCGACACAATAAACGCATTCAAAACATCAAAAATAGCTTCAGCAGTTGTCTTGGTGGGTAGAGGCTTACAAAATAGTATGTCTTCAAATATTTCACGGTTATGCTCATACCTCACAAATGCGAGTTGGAAAGGTTGGAAAGATTTGCAATGTCAGTAGATTCATCCAGTTGTATTGCATAAAAGCGACTCTCTCGCACTCTCTTTATAAGCTGCTGGGTTACATCATGTGCCATTTAATTTATTCGTTCAACTGTGTTATCAGAAAGTGATGAGATTCAGTTGCTTGCAGGGTTTTTCTCCCAACATCACGCTAACCATCTCTTTCACAGCAGGTAAAATCAAACTCTCCCCAAATCGTATGTGGCTTTCCAGCCTTTGCTATTAGCTGCGCAATATGGTAGGAAGCCTCAACAGCTTTAGCATTATCGGTTCCAGAGCAAGCCAATTCAAGGGTCTTTTTCCTGCTTTGGTATTCTTTAAGTTTGTTCTCAAAAAATTCCACAGGTTTAGATGCATACTCGCTGTGTTTAGTCTCCAAATGCCAACGTAACTTGGTTGGCTTCAACGACCTCCGAACACACAACGCAGAGTGGTAGCGGCTCGTTTTCTGTTCCTGTGCATGTGAAGCCTGGTGCACTCACTGCTGTATTTTCTTGTTTTCGATTTATGCTTGCTTTTCTCGGTTCTCTCAGTAAGAGATACAGTGGCTGCTTCACTTGTAGATGGTCCAGCTTCAGGGTCTTTTGTTGTGAAAGACCCTGTTTTTCCAGTTAGGAAGCAGTAGACTGGAACTCTGCGTTAGGGAATTACTCCTCTGAACCACTGAGCTAAAATATAGTTCACGTTTCATGAACTGTTATGGTTCATCCCTCTTTTTAAAACCTTTTTTTTGTTGTTGCTGTTGTTGTTGTTCCAGGTACCGTAGCGAAAAGATGACTATGAGCTACGCAGAGTACATCGCCCATCGCCAGCACCACCACTACCAGAACGGCATCGGGCACCCTCTCCCCCCCTACAACCATTATTCCTGACAGCGAGCCGCATGACCAGTCACTGGACCTCTCCGCGGACCTCTTCCCGGGAGAGCCTGCCCCCTCATGGTCTAGCTATCTCTACTACTGTACCATTTTATGATGATAGTTTCCGTTGCCATGCCAACAGTCTCCAAGTTGGCGGCATGGCAGCGGGTGGCAAAGAAGCATCACGATTCTGACGCGAAAAAGTCATTTATTTTCTCCTTTTTTATCCTTTCTATTAATTTAGTTTTTGCAGCATATATATCGACTTATAACCCCTTTTTTCTTATTTTTAAAAAAGCAAATAAACAAGTAATACCTTTTTTTTTTTTTTTTTTTTCTCTCTCCCCCTAAAAGATTTTTTTTCCAACAATCCTAATCAGGTTTTTGAGTCTGTGGATGGAAATGAGCATATTAATGAGGGGCTTGTCTTGCTGATAGGAATTTGCTTCTGTATGCTAAGCTTTATGTCGAGTGAACACTGCACTGTTTCTGCCCAGGTTACAGCCACAGCAGTGAAGTCTACCACACTGAACTGACAACCAGTGGGGTTTTCACACCTTAGCGACCGTCTCCTTGATAGCATATCATCATGCATTGATGATGACACTGTCTGCCATAAAATAGCTTTGCTTTGGAGAAGGAAAACAACCAAAGGGCAATGCTAAAGGACAGCAGTGCAAAAATGAAACGCAGCTAGGGTGAGTCCTGTTGAAATGGTCATCATTGTTGGATTTTACTCAGGCCATGAGTCTGAGTGGCAGCTGATTGGCTGAACAGGAGTTGAAATGCAGAATTAGTTTGCAACTTTCACATAATTGGGCACGCTTGCCAGACAGTTCCGTATAGATTCTAGCCATGAATGAAACGGCTAACATTCTGTAAAGGCTTTTAATCAAGCCTTCATTTTGCAGATGTTAACTAAGGGTTAACTGCAACTTTCTCACATGTTCCCCAGCCAGTCTGTAGGATGTAACTGGGGCTGAAGTCGTGTAGTGTCCACTCGGCTCTTAGTTTTCCAGGGCAGTTTTGTTGCTTTTGGTTTGCTTTTATCATTTGTTGTTAGATTGATTTTATTTGTATGGATCATGTAGACAGCCACCAGAGCTCAAGTGATTCTTTCCTTTCTGTGCGATTTCCTCTGAAAATTGATTGTTGTGAGGGGAGGTGTTTGAAATTGTGAGTCATTGTTGTCTTGGAATTTTTGGGTCGTGATGCATACGTAACTGTGAAGTTAGCCAAAGACAGACTAGCTTGAGACAGTTTGCTTTCTTTTCCTCTGTGTGGTGTTAGATGTGCGTTGATATGTGGACAAACTTGTCAGAAGAAACCGCTAGATTAAGTTAGCTATTGGAAAAGCCAGAATATTTTCTCCACAATGCCAGGGAGTTCCACTCTTTGCATTGGTGATATTTCGTGAGATCACTGAATTGAATTCATGTGGCTCAAGATAAACAGTCGACTTTTTTGTTTGTAGTGCTTCTATTTGTGAGAGGAAAAAAGAAAAGCAGATGAAGCCATTGTGTTCAGTGGTGATTATTCCCGTTAGGAAATTCTCCGCTTTGTTCATTAAAGTTTCAGATGATACTAGAAGGTGGTCAAATTGCAGACCTTGACATTGTTAATTTGGGTGAGCAGGTCTGTGTCGAGGACTTGAGGATTGGCTCTCAACATTTGCTAGCGAAACCAGCAAAATTGAGCAAAGGAGTTAGCATGTATAGTTTGTGGCTAGTGGGTTGTCTAACACATTACACCATTGATGTTTCCTCAGCCACTGTTTTCTAAAACCTTTTGTCACACAGAGAGGAAAATCTGTGCAAGAGACTTAGTTCAAAACAACAGGGACAAGTTTAAAAAAAAAAAAAAAAGCCATACTCTTTTTAGTGCATGCTTTGTCAGGGTGGTTGCTCTGTCAATTTTTTTTCTTTGTTCCTTCCCAAAATTGGGAATTTGTTTACTTAGAGCTGGAATGTTCACCCCTCAAGGCTGTGGTTGTTTTCAGTTTATTTTTTCCCTTTTTTTAACCAGGAAATAGATTTCTGTGTTTTTTGTTTTTGTTTTTTTACTCCTGATCAGATCCTGTGGAAAAATCGGCTCTTAACTCCATGTTTGGGCATTTGGTTAATTAGGTTGTACTGTGGTACTGCCGATCGGTCAGCGCCCTCACGATCGAGCTGGAATGTCCGCAGCATTCACTTTTTAAGATGTTACCTCACATTCGAGACGTTCATGCCAAACCACCACAACACCTCATGATGCTTGGCACGAGCAATGTTTACATCCTCAGTCCAAACGCCACAAGCTTGACGACGGTTGCCATAATCAATACGATCGTTTCATGAATCCTCACGTCAAGCACATGCAGCTGTTCTGGTGGCCACACTCATAAACCACGTGGTGTTGTGACTGATCAGAATAATTGCATCTCTCAGCTCTGCCATGAAATGCTGGAATTAAGACACATTTTTGAAAACTTTTTTTTTTTCCCTCCAGGTATTCAGCGTTTAATCTGTATTCTCGCTTAGCGACAGTCTCAACTAAGCAAGTTGGGGGATTTTCTTCCATAAACGTATTGGAACCTTTTTAGACAAGTTACATGTGTGATAAAATCTAGCTAAATTCAGTTTTTTGGGCTTGTATAGTTTCACCGTTCTCTAAACAAAGCCTCCTGTTCTCAGTAGATGCAGTGCAGGACAAAGCTCTTGAGACTCAATCACTGTCTCCTTTTGAGGGGGAAAAGGCTGAGATGCTTTTGCTGTAGGAGGACTCCTCTTTGTTTTCATATGCAAAATGTTAAGGGCTTTTTTTGGTGTTCCATCCACAGTCACCCATAGCTCCTTGAAAGTTAAAACAAAACGACAAAAAAAAAAAACAACAAAGACCTTCATTTCAGTTGTGTTGCCTTAACAGTGGTTTGAATAAACTTGGACCAGTAAAATGTTGCCCTGAAGGTTCAGAACTGCGCCGTTGTTTTTGGAGTCGTGACTGAACAGGCCTATTTCGACTCCCTCCGTTGCTCTGCAAAAAACTGTGAGGGCCAGCAACCTCAAACTTGTGTCAGCAGAAAGACTGAAGCTTTTTTTTTTTCCTCTGTTGGCTGGGCTTGTCGAGCTGTCTCGAAGGCGTTTACTTTTGAGCACGACGTTTGCTCCCGTTGCCCAGCTGTGACTGTTTTTTCCCCCTGTGTGATGTTAACGATGTTATGAAGGCCACTGAAAACACATTTGAGGTGTTGTGTCTGGCTCCAGATGAGCCTGCAAGTGTCTCGTACAAACGTATTCGTTCAGAAGCTGCTGTTACCTGTCAGGTCACCATTTTCTGGTCCATAGTCAAATACAGCACAAACTGAATCCTTTTTTTTCTGCTGCAAAACCAAGTACACCAAGTCTTTTGCATACATGTAAAACTAATGTATACACATCTGCAATACATTCGTTGCATGTGTGTATGGAAGGCCTCCTGTTGAATCATGGCATGTTTGTTCACTGCTAGAGACTCTATAGACAAGAGGAAAAAAAGACAATATAAAATGGTGCTACTGGACCTCATCGTTGGGGGGTGGTCGCAGTTAAATGTGACTGGTCATGCGGACTCATCGATCATATCAGACTTATTCTTATCCTTGATATATGCAGATCTGTTTTACAGGTGTTTTTTTGTTTGTTTTTTGTTCCTACCAGTGTAACAAGTTGAAAAAATTTCCTGCAGGTTTGAAAGGACAAGGAGTCACAAGTCTAACCCCATACTTCCCTCATGGCCTGGGGGAAACGGGCATACACTTCTCATCCCATCTGTTGTGCAGTAGATAGCGAGGACAGAAGTGCACACGAGCGCTTGAGAATTGACCGCTCCATGGTCTCCTCACAAATGCATTGTTTCGTCGCGGTTATTGCGACAAGCTTTATAGAGCGTTGACAAAATTCTGTTCAGCCTCATGAAAAACTACCAAACTTGTTCATACTGGTGGTCACCAGTCCTCCTCCCGGAGGTCTAAAACGTACAGATTAGTTCACTGGAAGCAGCTTTGACATTATGTTTGGAACTGGACTCTGCAGGAAGGTTAGCCCTCCAGGAGCAGGGTTGGTGACCGCTGTTCTGGAGTAATTGTTGTGCAGTCCTACATTGGTTGAACATCTAATAGTACCTATTTGATTTGTTTGATTCCTCTTGGTTTGATTGTCATTTTTATCCTTTTAATCACAGATTTGGACTTTCTGATTTGTGGAAAATCAGTCATGTGCCCAGAAGTCTACGTTTGTTAGCCTAATGGTCTGATCAAGTTCAGACTTATTCAGATATGGACATTAAGTGCAAAGTTAACAGGTTGGACTGCGTTACTGTAGTTAATCACAACTAGCCAGGCTAAAAATGACAACCCACAAAATATCCTTTTAATAGTCAAATTGATTTATACGCTTTGTCAACGTCCTGTAATGGCTGTTTCATCCAGCAACGGTAGTGAAGAAAAATGACTTTGTGGGCGCAGCATGGATAGGTCACTCGGACTGGGGCCATCTTAAGGTCCCAGTTTTCCCCTTTATATCCTCTTTGTAATGCAGATGTTCAATATTGTGGTTCCTGGCATTCTGAACTGCTTGGCTCAACCAGGTGTGTCTGATGATGTGTAACTGTGGCCAAAATAACTTTTTCTCAGTCATACCTTAACACTCAGCACATTGAACACTCTCTAATGAACGACTTGGTGGATATTCGGTGTTTTGACAGATGCCATTACGCCGCTAAGTCGCAACCATATTGGAGTGGATTTTTCACAGCAGCTCAGCTGAAGGAGACTCCACTATGGACAATGCCATAAAGTTAACTACATTATGCTGCTTATCTCAGTACTGTCAGACCCAGCCAAACCTTTGCCACACTTTGGAAAGTTGAAAGCTGACTAGGGTTCTTTCTCTCATGAATTCCTGCTCAAGTTGTGTCTAAATACTTGAAGGCTTGTTCGAGTGTCAGTGAAATAGTCCACGCTGAAAATGCACTTTGGGGACACAGGTTAATTATACGGTCCCTGGCACTAGTGGTTGCTGGGCCCAAAGCATTCGAACACTGAAGCTGAACGAAACTGATGACTGTCTTACTGTCGCACCATTTAGGCAAAGATAGATGAGTTGAAAGTATGCTCGTTGGTGGCCGTTCTCACTGTACATCACACATTCTGCCCCTGAGGAATGAACCTCATCCGTTCTCCACTTGGTCCTTAACACAGTAATGTTTTTACAACAGTTTGCTCACTCTGAGCAGAACGAGTCTCATTTTAACACACAGTAACAATGGTTTAGGTCCTGCTTCCCATCCATCCCGTTCTTGGAATCCTGGAATGTGTAGGCTCACATTACCTTTGCGTGTTCGACCGAACCAAAGATGCCTCCAGCCATGTCCAAATGCTGCTCTTAAGACCTGCCTTCCTGTCCTTCCAAAAAAACACCCCTGCAAGAGAAATGTCTTTATCTGTGTTCTTTCACTTTGTCTTTTTTTTTTTTTTTAAAGATTTTTTTTTGTACGATTTCTAGCTTTCTTTTAGGGTTTTTAGCAACCTGAGTTCAATGAATTTTCATTGTAGCCGTCTTTGACACCTTACTAGGTGTCGGCGACTGTGTAATACTAGGTTGCACATTTTTGTTATTTTGTTTGTTTTTTCATTGTTGTTATTGTTATTATTATGTATATTTTTTAAAAAAGAAAACCCCATAGCGTGCCTCTTAGATTCATGGGTTTCTTAATGTGTTTTTTCCTAAGACCAGCAGTTATACTTTATATAAAAGATGCGTTGATCCTTATTTTTAAATGCCATTTAAAAAAAAAGAAAAAAAAAAAGCCTCTTTTCTTTACTCTGGACCCAGTAGCAGCACTGGTATACAATCGCACTGATAGATAAAGAAAAAAGTATAAATAATAATAATAATAAATGACATGAATAAGAACTACAATAAACTTGTGTTTGAGAACGTTTTGTAAGAAAATACATTTAAAAAAAAAAACAAAAAAGTAAACAAAATGACTGTTTTTGTACATCAAAAGTTGATTCTTTTCAAAAGAATATTTTGGATCTAGTTTCTAAATTATTTTAGTGGTTTTCTATGTTCTGGAACTTTGAGCTGAGTTTTGGACGTGCAACTCACTGATTGACGATTTGTGCAGCATTGGCACAGCGGGCTCCGGGGTTGCCTGGCGTAGCCCCTCATACCCACCAGTTTCTTTTAATTCTTTATATTTTGAGTTTGGATTCTTTCTCTGCTTTAGTAACTTGAAATTGTTGATGAAATAACGACCTGGGAAAAACAAAGACCCTCCCCTGTAGAACTCTAGACCCCTTCTCTCCTTCCCTATTGAATTTGCTGTTAGTGTGATGAGACTTGAAATGGGCATTTATTAAGACTATGATAGTATGGCTCCAAAAATACAAATAAAAAAAAGTAGAAAAATCACAAAATCAACAAAAAAATGTGTGTGGGGGGGATCTTATATATAGGTGGATTATCAGTGGGTATGTGAGCTATGGCTGTGGCGATGATAATGTAGTTTTAAACATTGTTATTACCTTTTAAATCATTTATCCAATAAAAATTCTTAAAGAGCAACATCTAACGTTGTCAGGTTTTTGTTTTTTTACTTGTAACTGGAAGCTGCATTTCTTAATTTTGACTATGGATTCAAAAAACTGCTTTTGATGCATGTTAAGCCCCTCCTGGCAAACAGTCCAACGAAATGTCATTTTTGTACATGGTTAATATGTATCTACTGTATGTTTGTCTGAAAATGGGAAAACTGGAATGTTTTGGTACCAGGAATACTCTGACTCCTCCAGCTTTCCTGAAAGTATGAAAGAAAATGAGGAAATGGGCAAGCTGGGGAAGAACTTTTATTTTTTTGACACGGTACAATGCATACTTCACGAAAAATATGTACAAAGACAACTTCACAAAATTCCCTTTCAGTCAGAAGCGTCTAAATATCCACAAAGGTATGTCCCTTGGAGGCAAAAACCATCTGGATTCCATCAGTACCCTTTGAGATACAGCACTCAAACATCCGTAACCAACTGGGACTGTTTTATCAGAGTTTTGTGTGAATGCTTGACAGGAGTGTGCCAAACTGAAAAGTTAGTAAGCATTGAAACTGGAGTGATGGGGTAAATTCATGATAACCTACATAGTTCTATTCAGACAAAACTATTCTTAGTGTTTGTGTCTTCTTTCCCTTGCTTGTTAACTTAAAGACTTGACCCCTTGAAAAATGATAACTGATGAAGTAGATCAGTTCTTGGCTTTCAAAGTTAGATACATTTCACAGTTTAAAAAAAAAGTTCAGGGTGTGGTCATGTGACCCCAGTTACGTTTCCTTCGATACTTGTGTACTATGCAGTTACAGTAGGGTGTTTTAAGATGAGAAAAGAAAATGATCGGCTACGTTCATTATGACAACATAATTTTAGTATTAAGTTGTGGCTGAAAAATACCCCAAGGAGGCAAGAACACAAGCCATTATTTAAGTAAAATAATTCCCTATAAGTGGGGGATGGGAGGGGGGACTACTTTCCCTTAAAAGTGGTTCACAGCAATGTCCACTACAGTGAATCCCATCTCTTCCCTTATATCACCACTGATAGACAACATTTAAGCCATCAACAACAGAATTACCTTTACAGTAAATTTGTGTCTTATCAATGGGGTGTAACAGTGAGGTGATCGGCTCAGTCATTCCGAAAGCTGATTATTTACATGCAAAAGAAAAAAAGTCACAGAAGTGGACAGTAGAAGGCTTGAAAGCACCACACATCTCCGATACAAACACAATATCGTCACATAGATGCTTTCTACAACATGTTAACCAAGTTAATATGCATTAACTGTCTTCAAATAGAACGTTTTCAACATGGCAACGTTTCTGATTGAGACATGATGAACAGGCTTTGACAAAATACAGCGTAGATGAAACTGTAGGAACGACCATTCGGTTTAGGGGGGAGAGACGATTTGAGTGATCTGACTAACCACGAAAACATCAAAAACACTGGGTTGGCCCCTGTTAAAAGAACATAAACCAAATAAGGCAACTGAGAAAAGAACGTGTCGGTTTGTAAAGATACCAGAACCTCCATTTAAAAAAAAAAAAAAAAAAAAAAAAACAACCTCCCCCAGAAACAAGGCAAGTTTTGCATGGTTACTGATCTCAGTATAAAGACTGATTCTTTTCAATATTCCAATAAAAACACTGACCTGTTTACTCCCGCTCAAGACACAGGAGCCACACAATTACTGACCACTTGTCAATACGATAACAGATGAGTTTGGAGTTCAGAATGACGGCACGATGGTCGCCGAGTGCGGGAGTGTGTGAAGTTTCGTGCTTGTGTGAACGCCAGTGGTGGCGTGGACCCACGTTGAGCTTCAGTCCACCTTCTTGGTGCGAAGGCGTGCTGCGTCCAGTAGGTGGCGCAGGGCAGGCGCTGTGTGGTGAGAGAGGATGGTCAGCGCTTTGCCGTGCACCAGCGTCAACAGGGTCTGGTGACCGGTTGCCCACACTCGGTACCAGGGGCCATAGAAGGGATCTGAGACAGCCGGACACAGCATGTTGTTCAGGTTCACCTCAGTCACCTGGATGAAAGCAAATGAGTGTGAAAATCCCCTTGGATGACGATTGGTTTTCATAAATTTTTTTTAGATCTTTCCTAAGTAGCGCAATAGATAATTCATATTCAACCAGTAGTCTAGTAGGGCCGGGGCAGTACGACAATATTTATCATTATCATGCTAAACTACGTCACAATATGCTTTGCTGAGCATATGGATGACACTGTCGGGTGCCTTAAGAATTAAACTGAACTTTAAGTGCAGTATGTGAAACACTGAACAAAGATCATAGCAGCGTTTGACTTTTTATTTTTTATTTTTTTTTAATGCATCATCAAAAGGACAAATATTCAGGTACATATGTATTGCTAAAATATGATGCAAGTACAGTATGATGTGTTTTTACATACCAAAAGCAGTCAAATTCATTTTACATGACAATTTTTAACCTGTTCTTATGCTTTAAAACTAAATAGGCTGTTTTTGTTGCTGCACCTTAAAGTCTGATATATGTACGTGAGCTCTGGTTGCCATTCTTTATAATGTCGGTGTGAACAGTTAAAGAGAAAAAATGAAATAAAAAGGCAGTGAAATAAAAGTTAAAAATAAAAGAAATGATAGTATGGGTGTAGGATGTGCCATGTGCTTCACTGAAATGTGTAAATATGCAATACCTTGCTAATAAGACACTGGTTTCCAAAGCAGTTAAGAGTGAGATGGGAAACAGCTAAATTAACAGTGTAGTATTTTTGTATGTGCATTAGTCAGCCTTGGCTCAGCAGGAGTCCAGTGTGTAGATTATGGAACAAGATGGAGAAATTTTATCCCCAGGGACCCTCACTTACACTGCTCACGGCATCAATTATATGCATTTTGTGCGAGCTGACATTATGTGTAAGTACACCAGCAGGGTCAGAACACCAGCTAATGGTAGCCCAGAGAGGAGCTGAAATGCAGTTTCATGGCTGTTGGAAAAAAATGAGGAAGCTGGTTATTATCACAGCACTCAGCAGCATATAGACTGTGTAAAAGGGGTGACATTTTCCAGCTGGAGTTTGTACCACATCGGACTGAGGCCAGAGCTGAAAACAACTACTGCTGTAACTGGATAAATGAATAGGGCTGACTGGAGTGAAAGTGTGTGTGTGTGTGTGTGTGTCTCTCACCATTCCCAGCCCCTGCAGGAACACAAAATGGTAGAGGAAGAGGATGCCTGTGGATAACACCGCCCACCACATGTCACTCAGTGGCTCTGGTTTGTACACACCTGAGAGTAAGTTTGAAAATAAGTAAACAAATATGTACAAGTTCAGAAACACACATCCCACATATCTGTATAGTTCACAAAACCAGTACTTTTACAAATGATCAAAATTACAAATATATAATCAATCAGGCTTTCGATGTGCCAAATTATAGTTGGCATTCAAAAAAAGAAGGTCTTACAGTTTAAGTACCTTGACATGTTTATTATGTTTGTGAGTAGTGACATCAGTGCTCCTCGTCTGGGGACAGCTGATGAATTTTGGGCTAAATGTGAGAGGGACTGTAGACTTCACTAAAGGATTGTGAGGGAGGAGCCCAAAGTATCAGACGGAGCTTGTCATTAGCCTATAGATGTAATGTTAAGCCTCCCCGAAACTCTTAAGTGTATGTGTTTGTCGTGTGTGGAGAACACATAACTTGCAGGAAAAATAACCACAAAGAAAACATCAAAAACTTTAGCAAGAGGTCCCCAGACGTGTTTTCCATAGTGTGACAGTCGAGTGAAGTTAAAGTGTGCTGTTACAAAATAAGAGCAGAAACCGCCTGTTATTTTTACCATAAAGGAGAATCAATTTTTCAGAATGTTTGTACAATTGAGTGCTTGAGAAAATATTCAGATTGCTTTAATGTGAATTGGTGCACTTTAGAGAAACTTGCTGTCTCTTTCTTTACAGTGGTAGAGACCAGGGATTTCCACGTCTACATATATAGCAATTTTATTTACTATTCAAAACCACTAGAATATAAATGTCTTCTGAATCTTTATATGTAATGTTGACGGTGATAAAAGTAGTACATAAAAAAAAAAGTACATCACCACCACTGTGAATTTTTAGAGGTTTCTATAGAATGCTATAGAATACCACTGCATTTCACCTCAATCCACACATCCAACATTTCAATGGACAGATCTTTAACCCCAACAAACTGAGCACTGCCTCTGATGCTTTCTGAGAATCTGGTGACCCCCCCCCCCTTTAACTTGTTTAACCCTTGTATTATGTTTCGGGTCAATTTGACCCATTTCAATTTTTGTGTTGACCAAAGTGCAGGTTATCCTTACTTTTTGTCCATGAAATTGTATGACTTTTCCTCATCTAGGGTCATGAACTACTGTGTAAAATCTGGACACTTTGATGTGTCGTGGTGTGTCTGCACAGAGTTTGTATACAAAGATGATGTTGCAGGTCATTTTGACCCAGACACAAATTAGCTGTACAAATCCAAAATAAACATCTTAGAAGTACATGTCTTTTTATGTACTTTATTTTGATTGCCTCTGAATAGCCATTCAGAACCAGGTGTGTATGGAAAAGGGACTTTCTCTCCCCTGCGCTTGTCACTGTTTCCATGCCCTTTCTTTGAGAAATACACCAAAAATGAGCTCCAGAAGATTTACAGCTGAATTTACAGCTGATGTAGAGGAAGAGATTTCAGAGATGGAGGACTCCTCAGAGCCAGAGGACAATGCTATTGATGATCCAGATTGTCAATTTTCCCATGATGATGAGGATTCAGAGGACGAGTCTACTAGTGTCCCTTCAACAGATGAAAACCAAGAAACGCAACAATCTTCATCCACAGAGGGGATATGGACATCTAAAGATGGTAAAATAAAATGGTCAACATCACCACACCAAAGCCGAGGCAGATTGTTATCTTCTAATGTCATCAAAATGACTCCTGGTCCAACAAGATTTGCTGTCACAAGAGTTGATGATATTGAATCAGCATTTCAGCTCTTCATATCCCCAGCCATAGAGAAGATAATCCTTGACATGACCAACTTGGAGGGGAGGCATGTCTTTCAAGAAAAATGGAAGTCACTGGATCCAACTGACTTGCATGCTTACATTGGAATTCTCGTATTAGCTGGAGTATACAGGTCAAAGGGTGAAGCAACTGCTAGTCTATGGAATGAAGAGAATGGAAGGCCAATCTTCCGAGCAACAATGTCTTTGAAGACATTTCACATGATCTCTCGTGTGATCCGATTTGACAACCGTGACACCAGAGCTGGTCGACGCGAGAGAGACAAACTTGCAGCGATCAGAGATGTTTGGGATAAATGGGTCAAAATCCTGCCTTTATTGTATAATCCTGGCCCCCATGTTACTGTCGATGAGCGCCTTGTTCCATTCAGAGGACGCTGTCCTTTCTGACAAATGGAATTGTATATCTCTTCTTCTCATCTATTCTAAATGTTTGTATGATCTAAAATAAAGTTCCTATTGGTTTAACTTCATTTTTGACTGTTTTGAGTGGTTTTACATAATATGGGTCAAAATGACCCACAACATAATATATGTATTTTTTTCTCAACATAATACAAGGGTTAAATCTGTTCACATTGGAGTTATACTGCTTGCATATCCATGGTGAAACATTACAGCATGTAGAATCAAAGCTTTCTGTGTGCTGTTGTATTTTCTATCACTGTACAAAAGATTCCTTTAATGTTGGATGTACTGTGAGGTTTTCTAAGCAAGACCACAAACACATTCACAGTGCAGTTTTGATGTTACTGATTTGTTTTAAAAAAGCAAAGATGAATCTCAACGGATCTGTGACTTGTGATCCTATTCATGTTCTTGTTCGAAAATGTAGCTTAGTTTTGTGCTCAGAAATAAAAATCCACAGATTTTTGCCTATGATTACCTCCTACATATCTAATTCTTGAAGAAGCGCTGAGGAAATCATTAATAGGGAATATCAGATTAAATGGCCACATTTTTAAATCTACAGGTTTAATCTAAAAGGTTTAAAAGAAGCATTTTTATGAATGAGATGTGTGAGTGTACAGAACAGCCAATGTGTAAGGTAAAGGTTCAGTAGCGTTTTCCTTTGTTTTGCAAGAAAATAGTGTTGAATGTGTAGACGCGTATGTAAACAAGTTAAAATGAGTGTAATAAATCTCTTCCCCAACAATGAAATGGACTCCTCCCCCACACCATACATACATTGTGTACCTGTACCAGCCTGTGTAGTGAAAATTAAGCTGTCTTGGGCAACAATCTGCTCTAATACAGTAATCTCAGACTCCGCAATGTGTTCTGCTTTCTGCTAACACTAGACTATTTCATTCTCCCTCATGTACCCAGTTTGGGCAGATGAGAGCGCTGTGGAGACGGGCTGAATCAAATGGCTGCATGGCTGAGACGCTGCAGCTCATGGAGCGCGTGTGTGTATGTGTGTGTGAGACTCATGAATCAGTGTATTGTTCTCTACATGCAAACACACACAAACCAGAAGAGAATTTACAGTGCATTAATAAACAAAAGCTCTTTATCAGACTCATCATCAGCTCTCAAACTTCAGTCTGTTCTTTTTTTTTTTTTTATATTCTTCTCTTCACATCAGTGATCACCCCCCCCCCTTTTCTTTCCCCCCTCCCTTCCTCCTGTAGTATGACCAAAGCATTCCTGCTCAAGGACTTTGGGGAAGTGACTCATGAACTTCAATGTTCAATCCACCACTCTCACTCGCTCTCACACCACACTTACTGTTCTGACTGCCATACATGTATCCTATAGGTGTGTATATACACACACACACACACACACACACACACACACACACACCATATCTGTATGCATTATATACAAAACTGAAACTTAGAAATTTAGAATTAAGCTATATGTGTTTTTTTCTTTTAATATAAGTATATTCCTCAGCAAATAAAAACATTAAAACAAACAGTTTTATGTATGTCAAAGTGTTTGATCAAACCTGTTCCTGTCACATCTCAAACATAAGATCACAGTATAAACCTATTAATGATACTGATACTATGCTACTATAATACAAATTTTTGTGTATGAAAAAGGACTAGAATCTTGACCATAAGCCCAAAAATCCCAGCTGGAAAGGTGTGTCCTTTTGCAAGCTTATGTAACTAACAGCAGGCTCACATGCCAGCCAGGCCGATGTACCCACTGCAGTCAGCAGCCTCCCTCTACGACTGCTCGTATCTAGCACACACCCTGCGAGCCGCTTCCATCCGATCTGTACTCTGTTCGCCATCTGAGGGTCAGGCCGTCTTCGTAATTACCAACACAAAGACATGCAGACATGTGTTAACAATTGCCCTGATCACGCCATGCCACATCAAAGCCAATGAAGTGGTGCAACGGCCAAGCCTGAACACTAGATGGCAGACTAACTCTAGTCTACGTTTCATTCAAAACAGTGCCCCAGAGCACTTCCTCATGCTTAAACCATTTTCCCCCCTCCGCATCACAAGTGAAAGCAAATTAACACATGACAATGGCATCACCATATCACACAGGTGCCAGGCTGCCAGGCTCATTTGAAAAGGTTTTACATGGCTAGCGTGCAAAGAGAAGCATAAAGTGCATAAACAGGACGTTGTGGTATGTGTGCATGCATGTGATCGTTCCTGATAGGCGTTTGTGGTCCAGCAGTCTTCATGCCGCTGGTGATAATGTGAAAAAAATCTTTGATAGCTCACCTCCTTTTCTGAAGAGGTAGATTGGCACCAGGTAAAGCATGGAGTGCTGGATGTAGTAGATTTCCTTCTCGAAGGGAAGCTGCGAATGACAAAAGCTACATTTTCAATATGCTTTACTTGGACAAGAAAGATTTGTCTGTTTCAGCTCAAGAAAATTAAAACGGATTGGACCTGGAAAAAAAAGCAACAACATTGCAGTGTTGATAAATTCCCATCATTAATCAATGACCAAATCCATGTTGGCTGTGTCTTAATTCAGGTGCCACAATCTACACTATATTCTTATACCCTATATATACACAATGCACATCAACATCTAGTGCCAACACTGTTGGAAAAAAGGGTCTGTAAAGGTACGTTTGGTCGTCAAGATACAATGTAAATGTACCCTCAAAGGACCAACAACGGTCCAACTGCACACCTCTGTTTTTTTACCATACAATTTAAAAGATAAAATTCTAGTTTTTCCCGTAGTCTTTTTGAAGTAGTATGACTACTGCTCACCTTGAAACATATTTTTTTTATCATCACTGTGCATCAGCTGACAGGAAAAAATAATATTAACCAGTAATATCATGCTTTACCACTTCCTACCCATCACTAAGTGAAAACAATCCCGTTATTTCAGAGACCCTCCCTAATGGCGTGGTTCACTCAGAAATACATCACTGTGCGGAAAGAAAATGCCAGTTCACATTGAGTTTAAATGGGCTGAAATCCTTAAGAGTACTTCCTTAAAAATACAAAAGATAAAAAATATGCATGTCTCTTGCTGTAAGAGCAGTGGAAGAGTATGAATAATCTTGTGAATTGTTAATGCATCACTGTTGATTCAAGGTAAATTTGAATTATTATAGAATTATTATATAATTTTTAAAAACAAATACTTGAGCTTAATCAAGCAACCCTAACCATCCTCATCATTCAAACTGAACACTAATATTTACAGTAACCAGAAATGGCAAATTATCACATGGTCACTGAATCACACCTAAACTGCTCTCCAAACAAACAGCAATTATAAAAATCATCTAACTAATGTGTGTCACGTGTAGCAGTAAATCCAAAACGTGCAGCTGAACCTCCAGAACTGGAGGTGGGAGACCACCTTTCCATCCTGCTGTCAATTAAATTCAAGCAGATGACTGAAATGTTGCAACAAAATTATGCAATGTGGGCCAAGCTCTGTACAAGAGAATACAACGCCCTGCTTCATTGGTAAAAGCACTTCTGAGAAATATGGAGCAAGTCTACAGAGCAATCTTAAATGATACATAGCTTCTTGCTGCGGTTTCATTTCATGGCTATAATGTACAGAGTAAGAACACAGATATACACATACACACTGGCAAACATGATGGCTCAGTGTCCATTAATCAGCTGCAGGCATCTTTTGTCTGTTTAATGTCTAACATCAAAGTTTTTTTTCTTTGATTACATAAAAGGCATGCTTTCATTTCTTAACAAGTGGACCGTCATTCTGGATAAAAAATTAAAACACCTAATTGTCCATATTCTATTCACATTCAATTATTTATTCAGCAAATTCTGCCTTTTCCATTGTGATTTATCACATGTATCTCATTTGAGCACAGAAATTTATTCAAACTTCTATTCATTGTATGATTTATCAGGTTTTTATACTGTTAATGTTTAGCTCTTTGCTCTGTGCCTCTGCTGTTGAGTAAACAGCACCTCAACCATTCTCATCTAAAGAGATAGGTCAGTGTGTGGGTGGGTATGTGTGTCTTCAAACTGTGAGTAAGCTGAAGTGAGGGAGGATGGTTGAAACCAAGAAAAGCATCCCGAGACACACAAACAAATGCATACTATTCAACGAGGCTAACAAACCAAAAGTGGAACAGGGAGTACACTGTTCATCTGTTCATTCCCAAACACAGCCTATAAAAACACTGGAATCAATTCTCCATATGCCATTTGACGTATATACCATACCTCCAGACCGATGGTATAAAGTAACTGATTACAGCACTGTAACGTATAACAGCACTTTTCCCTGTAAGAAATAAATTCCACATATACCATGTAGCAAATGCTATAGTCAAGCACTGAAAAGAAAACCAAAAAAGGCCAAGGCGGTGGTAACAAGGGTTTGTTCCGTACTATTTGTCTTGCTCTTTCAAAAAATGATCTGTTCTTCAAGATAACAATGGCCCATATTTATTTAGCATCTAAGAGGAAGGACACTGGTTTAAGATTAGGCCTCACTGAGCCATATTGAGTGCAATGCAAGAGGCATAAACTGATCCAGGATCAGCATTCTTATTCTGGGAACCGTACACATGGGGCAACAAGCATAGGCTCCCCAAGCCAAGAACAAATAGAACCTTCAAGCCCAAACTAAACCCATGGCTGACTTTGTTACAAGGTGATGACTTATGCTGAGCTGCCTGGCTACAGCAGGTCACGGGTACTAGGACCGAAGGGCAGAGGCTGTACACAAACACAAGCAGGCTTTGTCTCTGAAGGCTGGTGTATTCAGGCCACAGACACAGCTGCTGACAGTTCATCTTGAACGCTAGGCTAGGCCTGTTCCTCTCTACCTGCCCTAAAAGGATGGAAGCTCTCTTCTCAAGGTCATCAATACATGAATACAAAAGTTGGCGCGTTCTAATTCTCTTCTACGAATACTTTAAACTCATGCAATAACCTGTTGTTAATAGGAAACTAACATCTAGGGCTGATGCTAATAGTGATTTCTGCAATAGGACAGACTATCAACTAGGGATGTTTCTAAGATTTATAAGACATCTGGGGTAGCAGGAGTCTAGGGGTATAACCTTTTAAGGCCAACAAAAATGGCATGTTTTATCATTATTCTGATTAAAGAAATCAAAAACATTGGAAGGAAAAATCAACCATAAAACTCATCCTCACTGCATTGAAGCTTTCAGTAGATATCTGTAAACAATCCTATCGCAGCTTTAGTTTAAGACAAATATCCAAAGGAAACCATGCTTTGGGAGTGAGGTCCTATGGTTTTCTGTATTGAAAAATGTACCTATATGATCTAAACACTGTTAAAATCTGATCAAGATAAAGGTTGTGTGTTCCTTTCTTGCATGTTTTTACTGAGAAATGTCAAAAAAAAAAAGTCATACATTAGTTGTGAGATTCTGTGGCTCACTGGTAAAAACCCTCTTTCTGTGGTCAAGAGGCTACTGGTTTAAAGCCTGAGCAGGACGTCCAGGTCATGGCTGTGGATGGTTGTGGACAGTATGAGGAAGTCTGGAGGATGATGACAACCAGGATTGGAGGGGAAATAATCTGGGCTTCCTGCTGGGTGAGCAAAATGATGGAATGGGGTTATGGAGGCAGGGACAGGAATCTACATGAGGCAAAGCTTTTCTCATAAAGCCACAAATCCTGACACTGAACAAAGATTGAAAGCCAGCCATAAGATTCCAAATAAGCTAATGTAAAGAATGAAGATGAACAGCAATAAAGGTGCATGAGGTGTCTTCTGATCAAGAATGGACACCGTCATCCCCTCAAACTGATCCTGCTTTACGATGCTTCTAAACATGAGAGTCAAAACCTGGAATTAACTCAAGTTGTAAGTGCATCAGCTGAATCTATTTCTCGTCAATTACTATGATTATCATTTAGTTTGTAGAATAAAGTGTACAGGCATGCAGACTTGGTAACAAACAAAGTCGGTTTCACAGTTGTCTGTATGGTAATCTCCATATTTGCGTTTCCTGAAAGTGGCCATTTTACAATAGTACTTACAGGAATAACTGAATGATTATTTAACACTAACACACTGGCTGTTTTCACACCAAGTCTGTTTGCTAAAGTTTCTTTTTTGTACCACTATGTTTAATGTGGTTAGTTTCACATTTAAATAAATCACACATTTGGGAGTTCTTTGACTGGTCAGAAATATGGCAGGGATAAAAGCACTGTTACCTTCTCTTTGCTTCAATTTGCACCATTTTTAAAGTTTGTCTTTCACTTGTATCACAGTATAAAATCTAAATCTATCCCTCACACATACTCTTAATAAAATGTTTAATTCAACACATGACAAAATATGTACAGACAAATGTGCAGTTGTATAATAGATTAATAAAATTAACCCATATTCATTTCTACATCTTTATTAAGAGCTGGTTAATAACAGGTCAGTTTAATCAAGCCAATGCTTCGCTTCTATTCATCTGCTGTGTGTCTGTAGAGTCAAATGTTAAAACAGGTGCACTACACGGACAGCACAGCTTTGACATGCACTGAGAAAAGCATGCTCTGATGTTAAATTATCTCATTTGGTGCAGACCATCACCAGCAGTGTACTGACTCACTTGGAAGCAAAGCCAAACCCACAAATATTTTGGATTACAGCTCTGCGAACCAGAGTACAGGCAGTGTGTTCACCCATATCACACTGGACCAAACTGAGGTCACATTTTTAACAGTGTTTTTAGTCTCTGTGCAAATTATAAATCTTCTGAATGGAACAAATGCTACAGCTGACACTTTATATTAACACTAAATATTTCCCTGTCTGCATGTAGTTTGATCACCCTGAGGATCCACAGAATTTAACAACCCTTCTTCTTGTGAATGACCCTAATTAAACCTTAAAGTGACGCCATCCTCTCAATCGAGTCATTTAGCTAAAGGAGAACTATGACTTTCTTAAAGTAACGATGGACTGAACGTGAAACCTTTTCTTCGACAAATTCTACAGACATACAAACAGGAACACCCATCCTTAAATTTTACTGACACAGGAAGGACAGAGAATGCAATAAGTGACACCGAGTAAATGTGCAAACATCTTGTGCAACATTTGACATCTGACAACTATGTGGAATTTCTGAACCACCCAACACGTTGTCATATGAAACATGATGCAAAGTGTGTTTATTTCTGTTTTTCTCTTCTCTGATAGCCATATTTCAAGCCACCCAGACATTTCACTCTCATGTACATGAATGTTCGTACTGTAAATGTTTCAAAAGCACAGTTATTATCTGCAATTTAAATCTGTATTTAAATTTCCCAAATTTGGCTTGTGAGAATCTGATGGGGGAAAGAAAATGTAAACAAAGTGGCGCAACTGAAAACCATACACAAGAAAAAGCTTAATTTCTTCAATAAACCAATGACTCAAGTTGAAGAAAGGGGGAGAAGGAGATGATACGGTAAAAAACCTAAACACTAATAACTTCCCACTTAAGTCTTTTACAAGTACATATATGTTGTTACAGGTACATATTCATATTAATAGTTTTTATTCTTTTTATTCATATTAATAGTTTTTATTTTATATTATTTTAATGGTAGACTAAAGCCAACAGAGAGGCAGGCGATGGTCATCCACAAACGCTCGACAACAGCCTGTCAGCGTCCAACAGTCAGCTTGGTGTGTGAGGGCCCTAAAGCTACATTAGTGGTAAGTGATTCACAAACAAATCATTATTTTTGAATGGCCCTTAAGTGAGTCAGGCTAATCGATTCTAGAGTACAAATGAAATGTTAGCTAATGGATAGACAATGCAGTCATTTTCTAAACTAGCTGGGTGTGGCAGAAAATCAGGACTATGAGGCTTCACATCTTTAATACTGTGTCATCTTCTAAGCAGACTGAAGAACAGACAATGTCAAAAATCTGTAAAGCTACCATTCTGTCTCAGTGTGAACACTCAAATGGCTCAGAGTCTGCTGAAAAGTGCAAAAGGAAGTGGGCAAGATAATAACAGAGGAAGAGCTGAGTACTATCTATAGCCATAATGAGATCACTATTACTCTCCATTTCCACCCAACTAGTGATGATATATTCATACACTGAACAGTCAGAGAATAAAGACTGTATTCTTACTGAGTACCAACAGAGAAGCAGAGACAATACTTCATACTGACTGTATTGTTACTGTTACATTTATTACTTCTCATTTTTGTCATACGTCACACTTCTACCTCACACGCAGCTACTCATTTATAAAAATTGTGTGTAATTTTCTTGTTTTGACTTCAGTGAACGAAAAGAATGACAATGTTAGGCATGTAAATGCTGACAAAAGTTCAAGGCCAATGCCATATTCGTGCCATGTTCACTCAAAAAAAGTTGACATTCAATAAAGATAAAAATCCACTTCTAGGTCATGTTACTGTCCCAACTGCCACTTGTTACAAGCCAATGGTGCATGACATCAGCATTACATTTCTTACCCGTTACCAGTGTTTTCATGTTTCTATATTGTAAAGAAACCCTATTTATACCTTTGAACAGCTGAACAACTGAGGACAGAACGTTTCCTCCTAATAGTTTTGCAGTGTGTTGCAATCAGTGTGTTCCTCTAAGCCCATTACTGGCTAATACAATGCTCAACCCAGCGAACAGAGGAAAGAGAGGGTGTGGCTGCTATCTGATCGCAGCATGATGGATCACATGTCAATGATACTTGTAACGGATACTAATATGAAGCTAAATGAGAGGAAATGTCTGAGAAACAATATTGTGCCTCAGACAAAATGCTTTTTTTGTTCAGTATGAATGGGTGGAGACCATTGTTTATCTGGAGCTCTGTGCTCCATTCTCCATGCTCTAGTTCTTTGTAAATGAAGTCTTTCCTCATTTACTTAGAGCAATCAACAATGACCATAATGATCAATAAAAATGTACAAACAATGTCACAAAGTTTCCCATCTACACTTCTACACTGTTAGTCTGGGAGACCTTAAGCATAAGTATGTGACACTTTCTCACTGGGCCTAAGAGGTGAACCCAAAAACAGTGACCCCTGCCAGATCTTTGTCTTTTGCACTATTTGAGTTGGATTAACAGAGTACATTCTGCAATGTACTTTGCAATGTAATTTCACTAAGTGATTTGTTCAGGATAAAGTATCTGTGTAATTTCCCCAAAATTTCCCCCAAACCACACGCAGCCCAAAGTGAGGACTTGCGTGTCATAGCCAGGATTTTCAGCATCACACAAGAGGTGCTCAATAACAACCCGTGTCTAATACTAGGTTTTGTGAGTCAATTCAAGTAGTACTACTATTACTAAAAGAGCTTTGGGTTTATCCAATTACAGAATCTAATTCACTTACTAATAATTCAGTAGGTCTGCACAGATAAAACACTAGTCCAGAGGTCACTAATAGGACCCAGACGCTGTCTTATGCGGACTTGTATCTATAACATTTAAATAAGGACAATTATTTAAATTTCGGCTGCGTGGTCCTATTTTAATCAGCGTAACTTTTCTAGTTTTTACGATACGGCTTTAGTGGCCTGGGAAACTCACAGACCAATCGCATGCGTTGTAAAAATCACACGTGACACTACTCAGCCAATCAGATCTGTGCATTACGATGAGCACTGAGACTTGAGTGAGCGGGGCACACGCACCGGGGAGGGATGAGGTGAGATACAGCAGTAGGAGAAGAAAGTAAGCCAGATTTTTGTTTACATGGTGTGCTCTAAAAAGAGAAAACTGACAAATATTGTTTAAATATTACTTAATTGTACTTTGTGATTCCATATTCAGTTGCTGACTACATAAGATAAGATACTGATATAACTACTACTTCAGTAAACAGTATATGGCACTGAATCATAATTGGATAATTCTTTCACTGGACCTTAATAATAATTAACAAACATCTTTCACATCTTCATAGTAAATAACAAACAATATATGGTGCAGCCCTATTTATCAGGCTTGTGCAAACTATGGACACTGCAGTTTCATACTGGATTAAAATCACTTGCAGTCCCTCCCAGGGTAAAACTAATCCAGCTGGAACCAGCTGGAAGAGGCCTTTACCTTTTGTAACATCTCAGGTAACTGTACATAGGCACCGGTACTACTGGCTAATGGAAGAAACCCTTGCAGAAGAACAAGAGCTCGGGAGCTCTGGAAAGAAAACCAGGCAATTAGAGAACGCCCTGAGAGAAAGGGTGGGAGTGTCTGGAGCGTCAGAACAATTCAATCAGTTAGTTCACCAAGGACAATTTTTAAGAAACCTTGGTTTCGAATGCTACGTTCAATAAATTTCAATAGCAAAGGCCTGACAACAGCCTGCCTCAACCAGGGCCTTGGTGGAAGTGACCATGGCAACAGGCAAAGTGTTCCTTTGATACATATTCCCTCCAAGATTCACATTAAATCCTCGATAAGGAAGCACTGCGACTGGCAGTCTATTTTTGATGACAGAAGCTGTTATACAACCATGAAACACTGCATAGCAGTCATTAAAACATACAACATGCACATGCTATGAGTGAGGTTTTAAGGGATACAAAGGATGACAAATTTCATTTCACCTGTTAACACAAACACAAAACGGCTTATGGCAGCAGAGAGAGGGAGAGGAGCAAGCTTCAGGTCACAAGTGTTTTCTAGTAAATATTTGTGCTTAGTCTCAGTCAATAAATGGGCAGAGGCTTCCTGAATGAGCCGATATGTACCGTTTGTAGTGCACACAGGTCTGTGTGGGAGCCATTAGTGAGCTCTAAACCCCAAGCAGTCATAGAAATCTTAATGACCCCCTCCTGGAATCCTTAATGAAAGGCCTGGTTGAGCAATGGCTACCAGTAATATGCAATGAACTGTTCAGAGTGTACAGTTTATTCTTAGGTAAACAGCAACATGCTGAACTGAAGGGCATGGACAACAGCTTTAAATTCTTTTAAAAAAGCTTTCAAAAGTTTTATTCAGAGACGGATCTTGACCACATTTAACACAAGTGTGAACGGAGGGCTGTATGCAATTCCATGAGCAGAAATGCATTTGCTGAGCGCTCCTTAACAGGTGAAAAGATAAAAAAGGAAATAAAAGAACGAAGATACGTGAGGTTAAAGTTCGCCTTCTTACACTATGAAGCAATTAAAACGTGAAAATCAAGCTTGTAAACTTTTTATATGAGTAAAGGATCAGAATTTATCTGGACAAACTGGGGATGAGTTTTAGTGAAAAGTGTCAATGGAATCTGGCTGATATATATCCAGACACGATCCACACAAAAAAGGTGTGTTACTACAAGGCTTGACAAAGCTCTGTGTCTGTTTTTGCCAGAATAAAAACACATGACAAGAAATTATTGTTTTTAAAAAGGGAATTTGTTGGTTAGAAGAACAGTTAGAACATACTTTTGGTTCCTGACTCCTAATTGAAGACAGCGCATGGATTTGTTAAATTCTATCAACAACATTTTAATTCACTTTTCAACAATTCAATCTGATGAACATCTAATTATTTAAATCATATACTGGA
This sequence comes from Pygocentrus nattereri, assembly GCF_015220715.1. Classification (NCBI taxonomy): domain Eukaryota; kingdom Metazoa; phylum Chordata; class Actinopteri; order Characiformes; family Serrasalmidae; genus Pygocentrus; species Pygocentrus nattereri. Next base: position 26,395,137 of record NC_051226.1, on the reverse strand, counting down.
CAGTATCTGTAAGTACTGGGTTTCCTCAAGGAGAGCTCCGATATAGTTAAGCTAACACACATAAAATCATGAGTGTTGAGAGTAACATGTTAAAGTTCTTCAATCACAAAAGATTGTAACAAATTACAGTATAAATTCTTGTAATCTTGAAATCAGTTACTGACATTACTTACATTGCTTACGTCTCCAAGACATTATTAATTTTGCACAATACATTTAAAATGTATAACATTTGTCCTACAGGCACCAGTGGTCAACATACACTATGTATGTGAACTACATTATACATCATCTACATCTCTGTTTTCAAGACATGTAGGTGTGATTGCTTGCAGGAGTTCATTTATAGTCAATTTATATACAAAATGTTCATGTACAACTAAATGCCTTATATGTATATTAAAATGCGTTTTTCAGTTTTTAAATTAATCTGAAAGTACACATGGTCCTTTATATTGTGTGCAAATTTCATGATGACCAACCCAAAATGGCTTGCAAAAAAATGTGCTTCCACTGACGTCCATTAAAAGCAAAGTATGTTTTTTCCCTCTCCTCTCCTTTAAAGTTACAATTGTGGAGATACGAGGTTTTGATCCAACAACAGCTGTGTGTGTGTGTGTGTGTGTGTGTGTGTGTGTGTGTGTGTGTGTGTGTGTGTGTATGTGTATGTATATATGACCAGATGCTACAAGACTACATTGGTCCTACATTGGCTGCGATGGAGAAGTCAGCCACCACCAGTGGCTAAGCCCAGAACATTCCAAAACAGCTCAATTTTCCCTGCTTTTGTAATCGACCATGGCAGTGGAATATAACTTAGATTTTTTGGGAGCCAAGGATGCAGAATATCTCACTGCTGAAGTTCTGGAAGACTCAGTATCTCGAAACAAAAAAAATTCAACTGTGCCTTTTCACACTTTAAACAAAGTGCATTAATCAAATCTCTTCTCTGATAATCATCAGGTGATAGTAGCGGGCTACATGCCGCTGTCTGTCTGAGGCACAGAAGAATGTCTTTTTTTTTTTTTTTCCTATATGCCAACACGTACACACATACCAAAGCAAAATTTGGACTCCGAACATGTCTTGGCTGTATGACTACATCAAGGAAAGTGTAAAATGTGTAAATTACATTTTTCTTCAAACTGTTCCTTTAAAAACTGGAGGCTGGGTTTCTGTTTCACACACACAAACACATGATAGTAAATATACAGCACTTACTAGTCTTGTGTTGACAACTGGGAAAAGAAGGGCTAATAGTGCACCATTCAGCATATGGACCTGAAGCCTGCAAGAAAGAACAAAGGGTACATAATTATGACTGACAGTAGACAGCCTTAATTACAGCTCTTTGCTGCTGTGGTCCATAATTAGCCAGAGTTAATATTTCACACATTCATTCTTTGACAGCAGTCTATACGGGTAACAAGGGTACACAACATCAGCAGAATCCATCCTAATTTTACTGCAAATATGAAGGAGCAGTGTGACAAGGCAGCAACATCTTGTTTAAAATGTTTTCCACTATTGTTGTAACACATGCTTTACATCTTGATAGTAAATGTTCTGAAAACTTCTTTGATTCATGTACCAACATCATGTAAATACTCATATAACCAAGCTATGCATTAGAGATGAATAAGAATTTCTTTTCGTCGTATGAAAAAAAGAGTGTCAACTACACTTATGCTGCTAAGTATTCAATCTCTTCTGAACCACCTTTTTCAACAGTTTTAAATACTAGCTGTGCACACTGTTTAGGAGAGATTTGTACTCATTCTTGATGTCAGATTTTGCTGTTGCTTTTTGAGCTGAATACTTTATTTTACAAGACACAGTATTTCTGTATTGATAAATATTTACCTGAACCTCCTTTTGAACTATACCCCCACAGATTTAATGTAACAGCTTAAATTTAGTGAATTTCTCACTTTTGGTACCAATTAACTCTTCACAAACTATGTTTTTGAGATAAAAGGTACCAGGTGAAATAAGATTAATGTGACTTGGATGATAACTAAGGTAACAGATTATCAGCATTGTCCAAATTCAGACTGACTGCCTTAAAATTTCATGCCACAATGTTTTCTTTGACACTGTGCATCATCATTGTGTGTGTGGTAGCATCATTCAGTGTTTTGGGAGAGGTCTTCCAAACAATAGATAAGGTACACAAACAAAACACCCAGGCCCGGCATTTCTTAAATATTTTTCAAACAATACATAACAAATTTTGACTGACAACCCTATGAAATATTCTGTTAAATGTCAAAGAAGAGCCACTTTAGAAAACTTTTCAGAAACTATTACATGAGCAGGGTTGATTTGTTTTCTCTGTCTGATACTGATTTATATTCTTAGAACTTTCAATACTGCTTTAAATTACATAATCTTTTCACCAATTACATAAAACTGTACAGTTCCATAATGCACTGCACTGTAAATCAGGCTTATGGTAGCTTTTTTGTTACAGAAATAATCTGTAATGTTTTGCTTAAACCTGAAACATTTCATTTCGTCATGGCTGGGCCTGTTCATATGGGCCAAGGTTTAGAAATCGCATGGCTCATAACACAAAGCATTCCTTTATGGGACTGGATTGACTCGAAGTGGAATCACCAGTTTGTCCTTGTAGATTTAGATTCAGCAGCTTTCTGAGAGCCTACAGCAGGGGCACAGGGGAACATAATTGGCATTCAGTTCAGGCATTCTAGCGATGCTCTGGTCCGGGTCCAGTCCCACCTCGCTGAATGGAAGTTAAAAACAGGCAGAGGGGCGAGTACCTCTGTATCCTTTGGCAACTGCGCCATTATGGTGCTCACGGCCTCCTCACTGAGCCTAACTGAAAGTGCTGTCTGCTGGGGGCACCCACTAAAAAATAAGCCGCTGATTCACATGCAGAGGAACAAGCTTTTTGGTAATCTGACAGAAGTTCAAACATTACACAACGGCTGAACACAAAAGTTAATTTTTCATTCCAATTTGACTGGCAAAGAACATTCCATTGCTGTCAGGTCGATCCTCAGAGCCAGATCACATTTCACAAATGTCAAACAACCAGAAACAAGAGGGAAAAAAATTTAACAAAAACAAGGGCTTACAAGTACTTTCAATTAGTGTTTGGACCCTTAAATTTAAATGTGCTTTCATGTGAAATGCAGAGCAAATTTGGAGATACGGTTAAAATGCTCTCAGTTCTGTCAGACTAGTCACCAGAGAAGGGAACAGCTCAGATTACTCTGCTGCAGTGTTTTTTTCCACACGAACAAGCAGCAGAACACACAGAACTGTAACAAGATCTCTTCTGAACAGCTCTGCCATTTTACCACCAGGGAGTAAATCTTTGACTTCACAACGGTTTCTTTAAAAAATGTTCAATGTGTATGTAAATCAGAAAATTGAGGACAAAATATGAGAGCATAAAGCTGAGCGCAGGTAAAAGAAGCCTTATTCAGGTAACCTTGTAGAACAGCTCAGTGCAAGTCAATACTGTATACTGACAACTTTAATTTGGCTGTGAAACTGTAACTAACAAAGAAAGAACAATTACGAATTAACACAAGTTTTAGTATCTAAGGCTGTTTATTTGAGGCTGTGTGCCCGATATCAAATTGTATGACAGCTGAGACGATACAGTGTTCTTACCAAGACTTGTAGTTTTGTATGTTTATATGTTGGAATAGTTGTGTCTTGCTATGGTGTGTAGTATGCTCTCATTTACTCTCGGTCATATATACAATGAAGTCTGGAGCAGTAGGATTTTTTTTACTGTACCTGGAGTTTATAACAATCCTGTCACCTCGAACTGCGAAAGTCTTACAAGCTCTGCACAATCACAATCTCTGATGAGTGTGGTATGCAGAGCTTGGTAACTTAAGGCAAGCTATTATTTGACTAAATAAACAAACAAGGGGTTCATAAAAGTAGTAAATGTTTCTAGCTTTACCGCTTTACAAAATTTCAATTGACAATTATTAAATAATACTGAATACTTCTTGCTGTCTTACATGAAACTGACAGTAAATTAACTTTTACCATCACAGGGAGGTGTTACTGCAGTGACTGTTAGCTGTCAGCAGGTCTGAGCTGTGTAAAATGATCAAACTGTAAGTCGCTCTGGATAAGGGCATCAGCCAAATGCCATGAATGTAAATGTAAATAAAATGAGCGCATATTCTCTGAAATGAGTATTATTACAACCTATTTTAGCATTTCAAAACTGCTGTCATTTGGCCTTTCATGTCTAATTTATGTCCTCTAGTGACAGCGCTGTTTCCAGGGAGACTTTGCTTTGGTCCTGACCTCAGATCGGCGTCTTGTTGGGTTGTGTTTTTAATAACCATGAAGCCGCGCTACACAGCTGATCCCAGTCTTGCTCTCAGTTTTTGGACCGACGTCGCCATGGGAGTTGCAGAAGCTCCAGAGAGCATGATTCTGCGCAGCATGTCCTCTTTCTCAATACAGATTGACCTCCCACGAGGAATTTCTCGCTGCTGTGCTCCTTGCCTCAGGGAGGCCAAACGCAGCAAAGGAAAATTAACAAGGAGCTACCAACCCTGATTTCTCCATTGGGACCTTAGCTATACATGTCACATAGACGACACAATGTTTATTAGAAAATGCCAGAGGCTGTGCACAACATCATGACTTTATAATGTCTGACATTCTGCATGCATGTCACAGCTGTCATTATTTATTGTGCACCTTAATAAGATTGGGTTGGGTGTGATTACACTTGGAGCAGTGATAAAAGTAATTATATGAAGCCACCCAGTATTCAGCAGAGTGACAGAGAAGAGAAAAAAAGTGATAGGACAGAGATATTTTTCATTTTTATCAAAGGTTTTTGTTCAACCAAAGCAACAACTAAAATTACTTTAGGAAAAAAAAGGTCTTTAAGACATTTACTCTTCTTTAGTTTTAGTTGATACAATATGTAGTTTTTTCCAAAGATAAGTTGGAACAAAAATAAATAAATAAAGAACCACTGCCACATTTGAAAAAACAACTAATTAAAACATGCAATGATATTTTTGTTTCACATACTGCACTACATTAAATCAAGTTAAACAGGCTTAAATATGTCTCTTTGTAGTGAACCATGAAGCTGGTCAGTATTCCATACATAAAAACTACAATGACATACTCAAAAAAACCAAACAAAAAAACCCTGAACATATTGTGACATAAATAATCTCAAGCACAATAAATTGCGCCACATGGTCCACACCCAAGAACAACTATCATAAACTCTGATTGAGCCGCATGACATTTCCCCTTTTTTGTGTTTTTATCCTCAGCAATGTCCACACAAAGACCAAAGTGTAAGAAATATTTCTGTAGCACCATTTTAACTGACACTTCTACACCATCCATTCCAAATACAATTCTAGATTTTACAGCAGCAAAAAACAATTTCCTGAGTATAATTATGCTCTTGGTTTATTCTTTTTTTTTTATAATTCATTATTTCTCTCTCTCGATCAGAGAGAGAACACGCACATTCTTAATGACCCACTCAAAATGAGGATTTTAAAAGGTTAAGTCCTATTGGACAGCTTATTATAATTATATAGCTTGGTGTTAGCTTCAAATGTCAAATAATTAGGTTTAGATGGACTGAAACTTTGAACAAATCACTGCAACTGTAAGTCGTGTCTCACAGCAAAGGCTGCAGTCGAAGCAGGGGAGACTTTGCTAACTCTGGTATGGAGGCTCCTGTTAAGTGTTCACTTGCGCACATTCAGGCTGATCTGAGCAGGCTGCTCCACCAAGTCATAGCTCACTGATGTAAGCAATGCAACACGTTTGCAAATATGTAAAGATGAAGAAGGCTCTCCCACTGACACAGGTTCAACTTTAACTGCTTTACTAAGTATCTGAAATTAAATGGCAGCAAACCAATCATCACTGTTATCCAGTCAGTGAAAGCTGGATTAATGATAAAAGTGAAAAGTCTGGTCAGAGCACCCTGAGGTAGAGAAGTCAGACCTCTAACAAGAATGGCTGGACAACCCATATTATGTTTAAAAACATGAAATTCAAATTTACATTTAATTACAAACTCTGGTGCCACAGCATATCGCCACTCCACGCTGTTCTCTGCGTTTTCATACACGTTTGACAAGGTTTTCAACGGATACACCAGTTAAGTCTTGATTTCTGAGATTTCACAGAAATAAAGGATACTTTTCTCAGCCGCATTCAACGAATCCAACCAAATGGTCAGCCTTAAGTGAAGTAACAGCTGAGAAATGCAACCCTCCTCGGCCGCATCCTAGTTTTTGATACATGGCTATAGATTATGGTATTTTTTGAACATGACACTGACCTTCTTGCACTTGTGACATTACTCCCTTGCTTGAGCTGCTCTACATTAAAATGCTCTCAAAACTCAAAAACATTTATCCTGAGGACGCATCTGATATTTCATTCTTTCTCTTTTATAATATCCAGCTCCGAACAAACGAGAGAGAGGGGGAGAGGGTGTCATCATAAACGACCATCATTCTCCTATTTGTACTCAGATGACACCAGTGATGTTCCTAAGGGAAGAGTGTTGTGTGTGTTATGCTTTCTTCACCTCCTGCGAGTTTATATTCATACTTGTGCCAGTTCCGTCATACTCCCAACTCTCCATTACCATCAAACCAGGCTCATCCCTGCTCCAGGCTCATGGTAAGCCAGCTCCACTGCATTACTGCTTATAAACTAGACCTGACAAGAACACTGAAAGTGCATTTGTTTAAATAGCATTACCACTCGCTCCTTTCTTGACCTACATGTGAGTGGGCTTCAGTTTAAGGAAATTTAACCCCTAATCTGTTAATGTGGTGCCACAGGGCACTATCCAGCCAGTCTTATTGGAGGTCTGACTTCTGGCCCCACCCACCAGTTCTCTACCTTGGGGTGCTGTAACTTCACTTTTCACCTTTACCATGAATCCAGGCTTCACCCACTAATTAATAATGATGTTTGGTTCACTGCAAATTTATTTTATGTACTATGCCCATCACAGAATATCACTGGGCTATGAGATTTTGTGGAAAAGTCATTCTCAAAAACATCAAGTTAGGTATATATTTTTTTTTTTTTTCAGCAACCATCTGCAACTCCCCAGAGTTAACCCAATTGGATCCACTGCTGTGAACAATGCAGTGATCTAAAAATATCACAGAATTTACATAAGTGGGGTACTACTTATAGAAAAAAGTTGAATGTGGTAAGGGACCTCTCCGCACCAAAAATAAATAAAACAGAGGATAAACAAATTGTCCAAATCTAATATTAAAGGTAATGTCAAAGTATTAATTAAGTGCTATGGTGATGTTCATATTTCATAATACTCTTTCCTCTAATTTTAACCACCTTCTTGTAAGGTTTAAATTGTTGCTTAACACCATGATGCCCTGATTATTTTTTGACTAGGTTTTTATACCTTCATAAAGCTTCCAGATGTGAGGCTGGAGCAGTACAACCTCACAATTATTTCTAAAAATACACTGAATACTACATAAACATAAATATATTAAGCTTCATTCTGTTTACATTTTTCTTCAGGAAGTGTAATAGAGATTGAGTAGGAGTACATTTAGGGTGTGTTCAGATTTGGCTGATTTGGTTCGATCAAAATGAACTCTGGTGGGATTGCTCTGCTTTTTGTTTCGATAGTGGCTATTTCTTCTCTGTGTGATAAACATTAAACGAACTTGTGTGCTACAAGCACCCTCTGCGGAAGAAACTTCGCTAGATGGGAGTCCAAAGCCACATCAACTTGCTAAACATGATGTTTAAAAAATAAATAAATAAATAAGAGGCTGTCACTATAGCATTTTGGAAACCATGAAATATAATTCCATTTTACAACTTTTCACATTTAATATTATTTAGCAAATAGTTTAAAACTAAAATAGTCCTCTAGTTCTCCATCAGTTCTCTTCCCTAACATGGTGGTAATCACTTTTGAAGCATCATCAGTATTATTACGCTAATTAACTCCTAATTCAATAGTTATGGTTTTGTTAGAAGAGTGAAGATATATAGTTTATTGCTAGAGTTTTGTACAATATGTAGCAGCAGGACTGGCTGAATTAATTTCATTTCTATACCTTGAGTGTGGACCCAGATATCACCTCTACATAGTTGTTCTTCATTCTTGCAAATTTATCCATTTAAATTAGGTAAACAGAAAGGTTACAATAATTAATACTTACCTAAAGATGACCATGGCTGTTTTACCAGGCGGACAGGCCAGCAGAAAGATCTGAGGAGGTGAACAAAAGAGATGATGGACAGTGTTTAGTGAACAGATTTATAGTTAAATGCTGAGTCTACTGTGTTTACTGTAACTTCAGTATTGGGCATTAATAGAAGGTAACAAAATTATATATATTTTTAAATTTAAAAGACAATACATACTAAAAATTAGACCTCAGAACAAAACGAGTTGCTGATTTACTTTACTCTGTGTCCAGTGAAATGGTTTGATAAATATGGCTAGCGCTGTACGTATGGCACGGACACACTGAGTGGATTGTAGTAGCATATGCCAGCCATCTGTGAACCTGCATGGGCAAGTGGTCATTATCATGGCACTGATCTCACAATTAGCCAGGTCATTCAAGCACATGTTCACAAGTAATTCAAATGGATGGTGAAAAGTTGGACCATGTAAGAGAGTAAAACCCATCCTTATATGTGAAGATTATTCACTGCAGGTCTGATTCAATGATATTTCTTATACACAGTTGAGATACTGTTGACAGGTCTCCAAGGCCCCCAGCAAACGGTGTACTAGTGAATTCAGTGGCCGCTGTCTCAACACCCTGGCCAGTCAGCCACCAACTGTTGGTCAGAGAACTGTACTGACCTTCAAATGGCACTGGTTAACAGCAAACCATGGTAGAACCTGGGAGTTGCATGCATCTTATCAGTACAATTTAGATCTGCACACGTTTTGGATGTTAGTCAAATAAGAGGAATAAGGAGCCAAGGCTCAGTGAAAACAGAAATATAATGAATACCTGCCACATAAAGCTGACTGAGCTACATTTATCTACAAAAGAAATGCTGAATGTGCAACTGGCAGAACTGGACTGACCACTCTTACATATTGGTAACAAAGAACCAAAGCCTTTTCCTGTAGGCTACGTTTTTCTGACTATGCAGTTTTCAACCAGACATAATCTGCATCTATCATGTCACTTTTTTCTCTCTCCCCAATAAAGTCATATTAGTCCAGCCACTAGTTAGGACTCCCCGAGTCACACAATACCACCAGCTGTAGGAGGGCGAAGGCAAAAGCAAGCTTCCTCTAAGTCCTGTAAAGTGCCCGTGCATCTTTTCAAAGTGCCGCTAATGCAACATCATTGGACAGCTGAACGCACTTGGATGAAAACGCTAACCACCTGTGCAGGCTGGCATCACGCTGAGTGATGAGGGAAAGGCAGAGTCATCCTACACACCCAGGGAGAGCAAGTAGTTGCAATCTTCTGATGATAGGGCCGATGCTTTTTATTGCTTTTTAATTTAACACTATGATTGTTAACTCCAACAAATATCCAACAACATTCAATGAATTTGATGAATATGACTGAAAACAGAAAAGCAATTTGAATAAGTGACACATTTACTCCTTTTTCATGCACTGTCATGGGGAAATGTTTGTTTATCAAGCTAGAACCTAGCTTTGTCACTGGCAGTAGGCAATCTCCAGCTCTGGCTCCACGCATGTTATCGTGTGTACTTATTACCGATAATAAATGAAAATATGCTAGCTAGCTGTCCAGAGCTGTAGGAAACATTCAGTTTGCCAGGGCATTCACGTGGACATGGCTGTCTTTTGTACATGCCCTGTTATGAAGTAGGTTTCAGCAGCTTAAATCACTCATCACTCACCCATTCACTGACTAGAAACGGCCCAAAAAAAAAAAAAAAAAAGATTAACAATTTTAAGGTGAAACATGACTAGATTAGTGTGAGAGTATTCAAAAAATAATATAACCCTTTTAACATTTGTAACAATACAATCTAGAAACAGCGAGAGAAAAAAAATTAAACCATTAATAACAGTAGATTAATAAAACAAAGACACAAAGGTGACATTCAATCAGGTACTTATTATGTGGTTTATGCAGATAAATACACTCATTGTTTACACTGTTTACAGGCTGTGTTTAACAGATTTAGTCTGTTGTTTTGCTATACATGAGATTGTTTAGTATTACAATAGTGTATATATATATATATATATATATATATATATATATATATATATATATATATATATATATATACACACACACACACACACACACACACAGGTGAAAGCAATAATATACTCAGAAAAGTACTGTCATGTTATTAACACCTATTATTTTATATGCAGTTGTATGCAAGTTTGAGCGCTCCCTGATAAAAACATGTTTTGTTGATTTGCCGGAAAGGTACGTTTTTTCACTTAGAAAATCATCAAAACATGTAATTTGACCAGGGGTATTGAAATATTTGCATTTTATTGCATTAAAAATTTAATCTCAAACATCAATTCTATATGGTCCATTTCTGAGGAGGATGAAAAAAAGTGTATTTTTTTCAGAGTCAGTGATCACTACAAACACAAAGAACAACATAAGTGTTCATCAGTGTCTTTGTTCCTGCTTTTCAGATACAAATCAAATGAAATATTTGTATATATGTCTTCCTTTCGCTTCTGATAAAGAGAAAGCAGAGTGTGGGCTTATCACAGTCTCTGTGAGTGCCAGTGGTTGCAGAAGAAGGCCTGGCTCTGAGCCAGTACTACTGTAGGATTAATCAGGCCACAGACCGACATGGCTAATTACGGCCTGTGAGCCGAGTGGACAGCACTCACCTCCTTGCCGGGGGGGCTTTGGGGGTGGGGGGTCGTGGGGGGCGGGGGGGGCGTGTCAGCAGCTACCATAAACCCAGGTGATGCAAATGAGAGAGGGATCTGGTCAGTTATGTAACAGGATGACAGTCAGTCAGTCAGTCAGTCAGTCAGTCAGTCAGTCATTCACAGGCCCAAGAGAGTTGGAGGAGAATAATCCACAGTGAGAAGGAGCTTGAGACGTTCGGACTTGCAAATGGCAGCCGCTGGTGATAATGGTGCCAGAGTAACGAGTCTAATGGCTAAAAAAACATGATTGCTGCAAAATACTAAATTAAAGAGGTCCAGAAAGTGCTTCACAGACAACTTAATAAATTACTATGAATTGATTCATTATTAATCAGTTAACTGATCAACAGTAACTGAATCTTAAACTCAATTACTTAATTAAAAATAAATCTGTAATGATTCTTTTGTAAGTTGCATGGTGCTAATACAGAATTCTCCTACTGGCCTCTTTTACAGGAAGAAACCTGGTGGACACTAATTTACTGACTTGTTTTAATTAAGTCTTTTTAAGTCAAAATTTACAAAATGCAGCTTTACAAATATACAGCTTTCTCCAGGTTATCTTAAATCGATTGTGCCAGAGCCATTCATAAAAGGATAGAGCAGAGATTAAACCATCCTAAATGTAGTTTACAGCACCATCACAACCAGGATATTTAGCCACATCATACAGTGCTAAAGTAGGCAACAGTCACTTTTTAAATGTCATGTTGCCTCTGCTGAGTGTAGCTTTAAGCTTTAGCCTACAACTATTTGTTAGACAATGGTTATTCTATGTAGTAAGGCCAATGACAAAATGCTTAAAAGTTGTAACCCCCTATGCTGATTGTTGTTTAAACTATGCGTCTGAACTTCAAGCTAGGTCAGGCCATCTGTTATGTGAGATGTTTTTTCATTCAATAAAGCCTGAAGCCTTGTTTGTATAAATAAAGTGCTGTGTCTGATGTTTCCATGGTTCCTGTCCATGGTTTTAGGTTTGTCAGCTAATCACTGACTACTAGCGATTGGTTACCGGTCCAAGAGAATTTGTCAAAATTCACAGCCTTATTGCAGACAGAACAATTTTTCAGGAAAATTACATAGAAGTGCATAAACATTGCATTTCCCAACTGTACTGGATCCCATATTAAAACTCAAAAATAATCTGAGGCCAAAGATGTCCACTTTAAAAGAGTGAACTGCACCATTATCAAGGCTGTCTTATACTTTTTCACTGAGAACTATTTAGTACTGAACAAAGAAAAGATGAACTGCAATTTAAATGCAAAATTTGCAATGAAATGGCCATATCAACCTTTAAAATGTTAAAATATTCTGGTAAGATTATATATTGATACAGTTTGATATGGGTCTTCCAAAAGCATTCAAATTGTGGGCAAATGAGCAAAACGACAGACACAAGATGGACCGATATGACAGAGTGAGTATTAAATAACACATTTTAAACTATCACAACTAAGAGACAGGCTTGCACAATCATACATCCATCAACTGACCCACAGAAATTGCAGCCAAGCATGAAAAGCATGCCGTAATTTGATATTATTTGCAATCATACCTCACAGAAAGGGAACAACACAGTACGTGACATGGAAAAGCAATTTATTGCATAATCAGAGTTGTCACAATACACAGGTAGTTGTTACGGGTTTCTATTTTTGAATAAGAACTCGATATGACATAACTAATGTCTGTTTGCAGTTGTGAGGTCCACTACAGTACCTTACTCTTCTGCCTCCAATTCCTAAGTACTTCCATAGTCTCTTGAAGCCTTTTCCCTGGTAGATGGTGGCTCAAACAATGTAAAAACAAAACGAAAAACTGTTTTGGTAAGGTATAACGCCAGTTTTGTTTACCTAGACTGTACTACATGAAATACATGAAGGAGTGATTAGGGGAGAGGGGCGCGACACATAATGACTGGTATAAACAATAATGAACAGAATAATATGCTTTCATTTGGGTGGGACTAGAGAGCAAAACATGATCTCATTACACATTAGCATTTTTCAAGAGGACACTAAGTGAAATACAACTGCCCTCTAAAGAGCTATCAAAGCCAGAGGCGTGTCTTATTACAAGTGAATATATTTAATATATTCCACTTGCAAATATATACTGTAGTCTGTATTTTCTTGCTGCTACAGGTAACAGGTAAATAAACTGGCTTATAACCACAGACACACTGTTCCTTAGGTAAACAAGCAAAGAAAGGTAACCTGCAGTTAATGCTGGTGCAGCTACCCTTACTGTAAAACAGAGGCACACTCCTTCCTTCATTATGAAAAAAGAAAGCAATCAACAGAAGACCAGGAACAAGGCCACGCTTCCAGGTCCCAAAGGCCTGAAAGTGCCAGGAAGGAAGAAACTACAGCCGGCCTTCCAACAGAAACATTATGAATAAATCTTGCAAAAAAAAACTTGCTATCTTGTCAAAATAGGATCAACATTGTTGCACTGAAATAAATGAATGTGTGTACGTACACAAACAAGTTCTATTTGCCCTGACAGCTGACCAGACGAAAGCAGGCTGGTCATACAGGACAGGATGGCCAGGCCTGGCTGTTGGTATAGCACCCCTTACTGTAAAGCCAGGTTGTCATGCAAGACCAGAGGTGATCTAATGAAATCGTTTTGGGACAAACACTGGAAATGTTAAGCTAAATGCTGTGGGAGGATAGACTTGCTAGGATGGGATCAAACTGAGTGTGAAATTTTGAAACCAATGACACTTTATGAAGGCAGAACTTAATGTGGGCTGAGCTCATCCATTTTGCTCGATGGACAACAAGCCTGTCATTAGCTCAAGAACACAAAATGAGTATGAATGGCTGGAAAACTCATCACTCACTTATTCATGCAGATGTGTGATGAATGTGCAGAGAACATCAGAGGAGACTGCTATAAACGTTAGCTAACAATAAGGTTTTACTAGCTAGCTTGTTTTGCATGTGTTATCAATTGTACTCCAGATTTAAAAAGAGGAATTACTAGGTTTTAGACAGGATGGTATCACTGCTAGTGGGGGATTTCACAGCAATCCAGCACCAAAAGTTTAAGTCTTGGTCAAGTTATCCCCAGGCATCTCGTTATGAGTTCACATCTGGTGCCCCATTCCAAGAAAAATGGCAAACAAATATGTGCTATGTGTAAACAGAACCTGGCTAATATGAGAATTCTGTCACCAATACCAAAACCAATTTCAATTTATCCAATCACATCATTTTATATGATCAAAAATTACTTACAGTTGAACTGAACCCGCTTTACTGACTTCTATGATTCTTAGCTGCTGTGAATTTTCAAATCTGATGCTCATTTGTGTATGTATGTATGTATATAATAACAGATAAAACATTAAATAACATGAACAGTGTAGCACTAGAGCGACTTTCAATTTTTGGGATGTTTAGCTTTTGATACCTTTTATATTTTTGTTATATTACCCATATGTTTTTTGGTACAATGTATCCATTTAGCTTGTATTTCTGTAATAAAAGTGAGCAGCTGGCTATAGGAACTGTGAGAAATAAGCAGTTTTCTTGATTTTACAGACATGTCTTCATTGTAAAACAGCTTTGCCCCTTAAATCCAAGTTTCGTTACATTCTGAGGTGTAACTATAGGGACATCAAAACGGCTGAACTATTCTCAGGTTATACAAGTGTGTAATCACACCTTCGGCCTGCTGGTGAGCCCTGGCCATCAATATTAATAAAAGGTTACGTTGACATTGGAATTTTTGATGATACAAATAAATACGCAGACCATTAATATTAACAGATTTCATCTGCCGACCAATATATCAGCTAGGCCATAGAACAAATTAAACTGTAGGATGCATACGAAATGACAAAATGGCCAAAAGCTACGTTTCTTTTTGCCATGCGACAGGTGACAAGCACAATTTATGATGGTGACAAGGTCAAATATACATAAGAAACTAGACTAGAGTGCTCATTCATATAGTAACCATACATTCTTTACACATCAGTAAACTCTTCTATTTGCTCTTTGCTGCACTTTTCAGATTTTAATGCAAGCATGACTGACAAACTAAAGAAACACAGAATTGTGGAGCCTGAAGGGTTCAATTATATTTGAAAATGCAGCTATGTAGAGACAAAATATCACTTAGGCTACAGCAAACACCATTTGCCACAAGGAAAACAAGATTAAAATGTCAAGTCTGGGACAAACAGAACATCAGTGCTTAAAGAATACTAGACCTCTAAAAGCCACAGCACTCAGACTGAAATGAGCAGTGAACTTTGAAGTAGAAACTTTCTGCCTAGCTTGTGTGATCACGGTAGGGTGGGGTATGTTATGAAATTAAAAGTTTAGACAAGGGCTGCATGACAACAGGCCACAGTCAGGGTAAGCTAGTTAAAACTCTTGTTAGTGAAAAGTGATTCAAATAAGTTAACACATCCTCTACAGAGAAGACTTCTGAACACATGCCCAATTACTGTTTATATGTTTTCAGATTATTAACAGATTATATTAACTTATTTTTTACACTACAAAACATAATTTGAGGGAAATGATCCAGCATTTGCAAAAAACTGCATGTCAAAGGCCTCCTACCTAGGCTGATGCAAACAACACAAGCCAAAGTAATCAGGTGATTCTAGGTAGGGCAGGTATGCATGTGTTTCTGACTGCAGGTTACACAAGTACAGTTAACTCATAGTGCACGAGAGACGTGAAGCCACAGCTCTTTACTCCTTGTTTAGCACTACTTTAAAAAGATTAACGGTGTACACTAACGTAATTTAAATGCCTTCCAAGAGAAGACAATTCAACTGTTATAAGGAACATGAATCATTGCTGTGAACAGCTTTAAACCATTTTTAAAAATGCACTTTCACATTAGGTGTCAGGTTAATGATGCGCTACCCACTTGTACGGGCTTTCACATTGGTATGTCATGTTCACTTTCATCTGAGATGGTGGAATGCAGTACTAGATACTTGTCCACTTAAATGTTTGGATTAGGTAAAAGCCAACTGAGGACTATTAAGATCAGGTAGCAAACTGTCTGTATCATAAGCTATGAACCATGAAACATATCAGTGAAGGCTCATTTCAAACGTTATTTGGAGAGATCAGGCAGATAATAACACCTTCTTCAGATCTAATGCAGATAAGCAAGCACTGCAGGTGCTCTTTTACTCTTCCACATGAACAGCTCCAAAACCTGTCTGGAATACTTCTCTCAACACATAACAGCACCGAGTCTCAAAACATGAGGTTAAAGCACCTGTGCAGCTACTACTAGGAAGTGTAAATAATACAGGTTTTCTCATTAAGCTGTTGGTAAGGACCACATCTTTGAAATGCTGGTGTAATTTTACAGGAACTGATTGACCAAACATGCTAAACTTGTTAACAATGAATGGAAGGTTCTGTATTAGACGCCAATAAGCAAAGTATTTGGATAATTATAACAAGTTGCCATTCGCTTTCGTTCCTTGTTAACAACACTAGCTTTTTTGGTGGATTATCCCTTTCAGAGACAAAGTGCAATACGCTTGCAGGAAAGAATGTTGCCTTCCTTCAGGCAAAGCACAACGGTGCTCCCCCTGTAAACAGGAAGCAGGCCAAGAGTTCCTCACTGGCATGACGTCTGCGCACCCGTCCCTGGCAGAGCGCCTCTGAGCTACAGCCAAACGTAGTGCTCATCTCCCAGTTTTCAGATCGCACTGAGATTAAAAACTAGATCTACATGTTTTCAATGACTTGAAATTATGTTCATTAGACTTTTTGTATTATGCAGTGAAGGACATCATAGTGTAAAAAAAAAAAAGTACCTGGGCATGTTATAAGCAAACGTTACTCAGCTAACCGCTAACCTAGGCATGATTCAATGACATGAGGTGACATCACAATTCATCATTTTACAATTTACTGCAAAACATCAGTGTTCAATTTAAGACAATACTACCTTACAGAAATCAGGCTTCAGAGAGACAATACAGAGTAAGAATACGTGACACGCAGAGAGAAACTTTAATCTAAAAAACAAACAAGCGGAGTTGTGAAATAATGTGCGATACAGCCCCCTGTACAGCAGATAAATCTAGATCCCGACCCCTAGTAGTATTGTGGAAGGAGTATCGCTTATCAGGCAAATAAAAGGTGTTTACCCAAGGAGATATCTTTGTTTTCATTGAGCTAGAGGTCTGCTACACAGCCCAATTACCACATACAGCATCAGGCTCAATTTAGGGATGTGTACTTAAGCAGTCAGTTAACTTCTGGAATAACTGATTGCTGAATCACGCTCACCCTCTGCTATTTTTAAATAATAAAATATTTTGAAATGCACTCTGCACGGTATTGAAAACCTAAAAAGGCCCACAGCTGTGTTAATGTCAGTCAAAATCCATTTTCAGCGTTGGCTTTCAAGCCATCTCCATAGTTATGAATACTCTAATATCAAAATTACTTGGAATGCACGTCAGGCTTTCTGAAGCCTTCATACAGGCTTTTCTAGTGACTTTATGCAGCAAATTTGTTTCTTTTAGAAGAAATATTCTCACAGAAACTTTGCTCACCATCACCCATTTTCTCTCTCTCCACCCCCCCCCCCCAATATCTCTCTCTCTCTCTCTCTCTGAAACAAAGCCTTGCTAAATAGTCTTGCTTGTCATGGAATAAATAACAACAAAGTTAAAGGGGAACTACTTACAAATTTTCTTAAGTCACTGACTTCCTCATTGTGAACACATCATGACCTGGTTGTTACATCAGACAGAAAACATTCTTAACACTGTATTTACAGTTGTGATAGCAACAGTACCGACGTGTCACGTCCACACATACGCGTTTCATTCACGAGTTATTTAAGCCTCAGGCAAGGCTGCCAGATGCACAGTTTTCCTAAAATTTCCATTAGTTTGTAAGTGCATGCTTGGCTGCCCGTCTGCTCATACAGCAGCAGAACAGAAAGAAAGAAAACACAGCTGCACAGTGAGAACCAACAACACCAGAGAACAAAGAACTTTGAGTTTCTATCTATCAGTTTTTCTTTTTATGTCATTTTTTGTTGAGCGACACTCGTCACCTGGCCTATAAACTGGCCTTAACCTTCAGAGTCTGGAGCTCCTGAGCAGCTTAAGTAGATGCTCAGTGTGTTCAGCGTAAAAGCAGCTTCAATAGTTAATGATGGCACTTTACTCCAATAACCCCTTTTAATATGACAGGTAATATGGTAACCATCTGTTTAGCCTACACACATTTTTTGGTCAGAAATTAAATTTAGCCATGAGGCCAATGTCAATTTTAATATCATCTACCACATCGTGCTCATTAAACCTTTTTGCTCATGTGTTTACTAATGTGTATTATGTTTACTGGTGGTTAAGAAATTACAGAAATACAGAATTTTTGACTGAAATTCCATCCATCCACTTTCTAAGCCGCTTCTCCGTCAGGGTCGCGCGGGGTTGGGGGTGCTGGAGCCTATCCCAGCAGTCTTCGGGCGGAAGGCAGGATACACCCTGGACAGGTCGCCAGTCCATCGCAGGGCAGACACAGACAGTCAGTCAGTCACTCACACACTCACACCTAGGGGCAATTTAGCATGTCCAATTGGCCTGACTGCATGTCTTTGGACTGTGGGAGGAAACCGGAGAACCCGGAGGAAACCCACGCAGACACGGGGAGAACATGCAAACTCCACACAGAGACACACACAACCCCTGGTCGCCCGGGCGGGGAATCGAACCCAGGCCCTCCTTGCTGTGAGGCGACAGCGCTACCCACCACGCCACCGTGCCGCCTTTTTGACTGAAATTAGGTCAGGTAATTAGTTTCATAATAGCCATCACACAATTTACAGTAGTAAATGATACTGATTATTCTATATTACAAATAATGCATGAAAATCTAGGAATCTAGTTAGGATTTAGTGAAATTTTACATGAGGGTCAATATAGGTCGTTCACTCTGTACCAGTGAGCTTCAAACCCCACTCCTGCTTTACTTGCATTAAGATTAAGAGACCCTTATTGGTACCACAACAGGGAAATTTCACCTCCCCATTTAACACATCCGTGAAGTGAAACACCACTTACACACTAGAGAACCCCCCCCCAACCCCACACACATACACACACACACACACACACACACACTAGGGTGCATTGAGCACATTTGCCCGAAGTAGTTGGAGGTCAGGTGCCTTGCACAAGGGCACCTCAGTCACGTACTGAGGGATCGAATCTGTGTCCGTCCGGTCACAGGGCTGGTTCCCTAACCTCCAGCCCATGACTGCCCCTAGACAGTCAGCTGTGACACACAGATGTTCCAGTGGTGTACTGAATACTGTGTAGAGCTGAATGGTTCTAATGGTTCTAAATACATTATTTTTTGCAGAGAAATAATGCAATCAGAATTTAAACTGAATAAAATCAAACATCTACCAAGCACAACAAAGGTATCTATCTATTCCTTACATGATAAGAATGACCTAAAATGATGCTCCGCCAGTCTATCACAGAGCAGACCCCCAAGACATGCAAAATGTTGGAACAGGCAAACAGTAATGTCACATTTCAAACATTTTACATGCTGCAATGTGATAAATCCAAGTAAACGGGGCTAATAATGCTTTATAATAAGTCTTTGTAATGGAACTTTACAACATGAAATACTGTCATATTGCCGTAAATCCCCTAAATATAACTACTGTCATGATAAAAAAAAGAAAAAAAACCATTTGTAAACAGTCACTCCTGATATATCTTGATTACACAACAACGCAAAGTACTAACCACAGAAACACAGGATTCCCACCATTTTCCCACTTTCATTTGTCAGTAAGTCAGTCATCAGGGTGGGCCCTCAGCACACTATGAGGAAATGGGCTTTTTCTGAGACTGGCAAAAGACCTTAAACTCAATTTATGCATGAGATGCAGTGAAACAAAAACATTCACTCTCAATTTAACATCAGCTTCAGTGAGCGCTCCAATAAATCCTTCATCATTTTGCTGAGTGTACTTCTGTGCA
The DNA here is from genome assembly GCF_015220715.1 of Pygocentrus nattereri. Lineage (NCBI taxonomy): Eukaryota > Metazoa > Chordata > Actinopteri > Characiformes > Serrasalmidae > Pygocentrus > Pygocentrus nattereri. Next base: position 26,375,206 of record NC_051226.1, on the reverse strand, counting down.
CACCAAATACCACTGCATGAGTATTCTGACAAATCACAGGTGTTCAACAACTTGCAGGTACATAATATAGTACATATAATTACCAACGGCTTATTATTTGTTAATTACTATACCAACACGTTGGCTTTCTTTGTGAGAAACACACAGTGCTGGTGTGTGTGTGTTAGCTGTGACAGCTCTGTTTTAGCACTGCTTAATTGTTACTGTTTGCTGCCTGACTGTACCTCATCTGGTGCTCAGCACAAGACATTCTTGTCTGCTCCATTCACAAGTCTTAAAGAGGAATTGCACCATTTTTTTAAAACATGTGCATAATTAAAATGGTTTGTTGTGAAATCCTCCATTCTAGAGAAACGTACTGAGTCAGAATTGTTCACAGTGATGAACTAGATGTTTAAACGGTTTAATGCCTCTTATAAGCTCCCTCACAAGTTATTACATGAACTTATTAGAAAAACACTGCCTGGTGGCTGAGATAATGTTTTGCAATAGTTCTTAGACAAGATGTAGGCCCGAATTAATTAATTAATTTTTTTTAAATGTACATTGACACTATCTACACATCTACATTACATATAAACACATAGGTTCAGTTGACATTTTGGATACCAAATAAAATGGCTATATTTGTGGTACAGACACTGCAGATATCAAAATGAGAGCTGGAGAAACATTTTACTAAAACCAGGCAGCTGGCTGAAGAGAGTGCCTTGATGTCTAGTTTCATACATTAGAAACATTAAAGGATCTTATTTGGCCGTTTTAAGCGAGCAGTTCCTCCATCTCCGCAATCCGCTGCACACGTGGCATGCATACATGCCTGTTTTCCTCTCTGCTCGATCCCCCATTGGATGGTGCCTGAACACCCGTCAAGTTACATCGATACCATCTCACACTACAGGAACGCTGAAAATCAAATATGAAAACCCTGTAGAGTGTGACCAGCTTTAAACTATAGCCTAAGCAGCTGGTGACAGATACAGACTCGGCTGAAAAAAAGAAACAAAAGCTAAATAAAATGTTGCAAAGAATTGTTTGCTTTCTTTACATGTATCCTTAACTCTGTGTGTGTTCAAATCAGAAAAAAACAGTAATATCCCTCTCAAGTACAAATAGTCCTTAGGGTAAGTGTAGCTATTTCAATACGTGACACTGCCACTCACTTTAGTAGCTCCTTTCATGGAGACTGGAATGAAAACTTGCAACCACATCAGCTCGTTGCAGATAAGACTGGACACCTTTGCGTTAAGGCATGCATGATCATCAGCCATGTACTTAAATTAGTTTCACTTTTACAGACGTCATTTGTGTTGTAGTGAGCTCTTAGTTTGTAGGGCTTAACTGTTCACATTTTGGTTATGCGTGCGTAGAGCTGCTACATGCTTTGTTCGTGAACTTGTAAAGTAGTGTTGAGCTGGATAAAAGTGCTCTATAAACTAGTAAGAGAAAGTCTGTGATGAGACTTGTCTTGACAAAGCTGCTAATAAAAGCTTCAAAAGTTAAAGCGGTCATGACAACTGTTATTTTTTTGTGATTACACAAGTGGGTTTCTAGAGCAAGTTCAGGTAATCGTTATGGTGTTGCTATGTTCTGCATTCCAGCTTGTCGTTAGGGCACTGCTTAATGGCTGTTAGGTGGTCCTTATGGTGTTGCAAGGTAGGCAGCTTTAGGCTATTTCATTTATTAACAGTTTTGTGCTGTAATATAGAGCTTGGTGTAAGTACAATTGTTTGTTGATTACATGATGAGGAAACTAATATACATAAAGTATTATTAAACTATCATTACAATTTTTACATTCGTTTTCCATGTATGCCTAAATGTGCAGATGCACCAATTCCACTTTTCCCCTTCTGATACAGATACCTGATCCTGGATTATCTGCCTATAATGAGTACTGACACCAGTACTAACTCCATCTAACCTAACTGGCTCAAACTCTAATAATTATACAGTTCTATGCTTTAGATATCTGGTGTTTTTTGTTCTGTGCCACTAATAAAACATACCAAGCCTGAATTCATGGCATTTACTTGATATATTAGGTAATAATTATACACACACATACACACACACACACACACAAACAGTGGAGAAGGATTACTGAAAGATGCCATTCAGGTATAGAGGCTCCAGTTAGCGTGTTTTAAGTTCTTTGTATGTTGCTTTATCTGGTGTATTTGCAATCTATATGTGAGACTAACACCTTAGGAAGAATTCCAACCAGTATATCACCCACTGCCATTGCCTTTCCACAAAATACTGCTGTTAGAAATTTTGCCATGAGAATTTTTACTGCTCTTTTTCAACCCACACTGCCGACTACTTCTAGCTGCCATTGGTCACAGGTATCCCATAGCTGACACCAATACAGCATTTAAGTGCAAGCACAGGCTCCCATAGCCACACAAATATTGTGTCAGTGCAACGCTACGTAAATGTAAAATGTAGTGTGAAAATATAACTAAATCAATCCATCTACGGAGACTGGTCGCAGTAGTGTGATACAAAGTTAGCCTACTGACTCATCTCTTGCTTGCACCTCTATATGAAGGCAATAAATCAATGGCTGGCTAGAGTCACTACTGAGAACTAAGTAAATAAACTCTTGTCTGCAGGCTATGTGTGAACAACTTCAGCCTATCTCTTCCTTATCGTTCCCCTGGTAAATATTAGCATTATACAGCAAAGAATTATAAACGTCCTTCAAGCTGGACTCTCTATAAGTAATTCTGTCATGATTCTACCAGTGCAAACTCAAAGGCAGAGGTCATAAAGACCTATAAAGAGCTGAACTGCTTCACACTACTGCGTCTTCACATCTTTCTATGTTTTATACCATCTAGGGGCTGTTTATGATGTTGGCCAGCGTCCAGCACACGCACTCAGCCCACTCCATACCATCATGCCAACCAGACTACAACCAAGTCTTTGTAGCACACCACACTGTCTGCAGAACTGTGTAGATGCAATTCTTTTCGCTATCTTAGATGTAACCCAGTTGGGATTATTAAACATTTCATCTGTGTATAATTCAGGAGTTGTAGCTCTGTGAGGGTGAGAGTTGTTCAGCAAGAGGTGCAATACGCGAAGCCTAGGCTTGGCATCTTTATAGAAAATACCAGAAGAACAACAGACCTTAGGAATTGACCTTAGGCAAAGCTGCAGTCATGCTTATAAAGGAATGACTGCACAATAAATCCTATTTTTATACTTTTATATCACATTACAGTGACATGAATTTCCACAAAAAAATGCAATGTTATCTACAAATTTTCCACAAGCGGCATCATTAGCAGTAAAATAGCTTTTGATGCTTGATAGGAGCAGTGCTTCATATCACTTCTTCAGCCTTACAGTGTAAAAAATGAATAGTGTTTTTGTCATTTCTTTTCTACTTGCTTTAAGGAGAGGTTAGATTTCAGTTTACAGAGTAAAAAATGTATTATTACGTTAATAATAATGTTATACTATTTTAATAGCAATTTATCCCTTCTCATATCATCAGTGACATCCCAAGAGCTTTAACAAACATCGTATTTCATGTTACTGTCACTATGATAAACTACAGCACATGTTTTTGTGTATGTCAGTTCTTCCAGATCACTAAACAAATGTATAAATGCATAAAAGAATCTCTTTTGACTGTCAGCTGCCTCACTGACTCCTGAAATTTACAATATTCACATGTATTTCCTCTCACCGCTGGCTGCAATTCAAATTTCCCAAATCAAAGTAATATTGACATAAGTGTTGGGATTACCATTTATTATTTCTGTATTAAGACATTAACTCAGCAAACTACTTGAAAGGTTCTTTAAAAAAGTAAACAAATCCAATAAATAATGATTGTATACATGAACAGTGCGTAATGATAACTAGGTATTCTTTCTAACTAACAGGAAAAAAAATGCTTTTTTTCATACAGCTGGAAATCATTATCTACCAAAGTCAGGGTAGTTAAGGTCACAAAGTTAGCAGGAAAGGAGAAGGTTTCACTTGCTTTTTCTGGTCATCCTCTTTTTTTAAGGATGCACCAATGCTGGAAATGTGGGCTGATGAAACCATCTGGTATTTTTCCATGTACATATCATACAAGTACACTACAGAGAAATATAAAATTCATATAATTTATATGGACCACTGTACCAAATTAGTTCAAACTGCAGTCCACGGTAAAACACAGTGTGAATCCGGCGTGAATTATCAAGCGTTGTGGAATGGTTCCGGATTAACATGCATACAGCATCGCATCTGGTGCGAAACCGGCGTAAGCCACATTTTAAAACATTTAGTGAGGCTGCATCCCTGTCCCTCATGGTCACATGGTGAGCAGTTAGATCCCACTGTTATTAAATGTGCCCTAAAAGCTGAAAACTAAGCTGAAAAGCTGGAAGTGTGTAACATTAAGAATTGTCTGTCATATGAGCAGAAAGGTATAATAGAGAGAGCACTCCTCACCAGCTAAAGATAAGCCAGGGTACTCAAAAGCCTCCTGAAATAATTAAATAGTATTAATGATTATATGAAATTAAAACTTTGCTTCAGCATCTTATTACTGCCGTATTTTCAGCACGGCCCTTGTTTACTTTGGCAAAACAGCAAATCACTGACAGAAAAATGTTTTTGGATGCAAAATTCATCTGTAACTGTTCTCTACCAGACAGGATTCATTACTGAATCATAACCATTTCAGGTTTTGGGTCCCAAAGTTCAGGAAATGGTATGACTTGAGAAGAAATGCAATCCTGTTTGTAACAAAGAAAAACTTTCATATGAGAAGGAAAAAAAGGGAAGTGGAACAACATTAACAAATAGATCTTCTTTAACACGTACCCTACGAGAGACTACACGTTCAATTGCACCAGTTACAATTAATACCATTTCTCTAAGCTGTTATGATGCAATATAGTACAATTTTTGCTCCACGGCACACAATCCCCATCTAACTGATGTAACTTCCCATATTTTGTCTCAAATTATGAGAAGAAGCATTCTTATTTTTGAAAGTGCAGGCTGTACTGTGCCTAACTGTGCACACTTTTTGCCATACAGAAAAAGGCATCACCTCTAAATTATATCAACAGTATAAACATCAGGTTTGGTAAGATCAGACCATAGTCTGTTTCCTACAGGCGAGCTTAGGAATGTTTCTAGCTTTGACATGTTCTTCTGGGAGGACACCACACACCTTTTCTGAAGCTGGTTTATGTCATTTCTGTACGTTTGACAAAGTACAAACGCATTGTCAATTCACACATCAGTGCTTTGACCGAAGAAAATATGTACTGAATGAATAAGAGATTCATCCCTTTAGATTTACAGTGGGACAGTGGTAAAGGATGTTTCTTTTACATCAAAATTCGTTTTGATTACCTGTACCAGACCAAAAAACTGCCAGAGGGCATCATTTACAAGAGCAGCCTCAGTGCAACAATAACCTATTCTCTCAGTTTTAAGCAAGGTTTTTCCACACCCAGATCAAACCTGAGCCTAAACTAAGAAGATTTTTCAATGGTGATTCAACTCTGCAATTTAGTCCAAGACCAAGCTTAATCCATTTTCAGGAAAAGAACTCTAGAAGTTTCATTATGAGCCAAGCTTCAGCTTTTCCTTAAGAGCACGAACACTCAACAGCTTTAACAACTGTGAATTTCTGGGAGGGCTGTTTTTTTACAGCTCACAAATAAAAACATTATGATTTATAACAGTAATGAACTAATACACATGAGGGGTGGGTGACATGGAAAAAACAATAGTTATATTTATGAAGACACTTTCACAAAATGAATCATTATATATTGTTTTCCTTTGGTTTGACAGACAAAATACACCAGTAATGTCATATTCAACCAATCTACATTCTATGGAAACCTCAAGCATAGGCTGGCATCAATAACAAACCTCATATTTCTTGTTTAAAAAGTATATCTTAAAATTTGATTTTTCTAACTGAATCACTTCATTAAGATGAGCAGCTATGCCAGTCTGAGGTCATTCAGGACATATTTTTACCTGATTTAATTTCTCCATGTATATAGGTCTATACAGAATGGTACTGTATAGCACCAAAAAGGCTCTTCTACTGTTATAAGCTTGACGCTGTAAGAATAGAAGAACCCTTTCTGGTGCTATACAGAACCATATACATCACGTTCTCCATCAATATGAAGAACGGCCTTTCCTAAAGAACGATAAGCATTGAAGAACCATGCTTTTAATGAGTGTACTTAACATCAAGTCTACCTGTGCTCTGTTGTGATGAAACATGCAGCTGCACGCTTATGATCTGCATTATATACAAAAATGTAAACATGCTGTGGCGTAATTTACACGATAACTACAGCAAATCATCACACTGCCCACCCCTGGCACACACTGTGGTAAAGATAGGCCACCCACCTGCACCATGGTGACGACATGGCAAGGGTTCAGAAGATATATAACCGTCTTGGTAGCAAACTTGAATCCGACCTCCACACCAAAAGTCATGCACAAAGCCACGAGCAACAGGTTCTTCCCCAAACTGTCCTCTTTATTGTTCCGCCCGTCCTTCACCGCTTCTCTGTGCTGCTTGGCGATGTTGATTTTCCTGAGCGCCGCGACCACCTCCACGACGGACAGGACCACGATGATGAGGCTTTCGCACAACCGCTGCTGCGGAGTGATGAAGGCGGCGCACTCGGGGCCTCCGTTGCCCTCGAACTTGGGGTCCACTCCGCCGTACACCCAGTCCAGCAGGCTGTATATGTTATATCGAGACATGTTCCTCTTCTCGTATTGGAAAAGGTACGAACAAGACGGAATGAAGGACAGCACACTGACTTCTTGTCGAAACATGAACTGCAGCGTTTCGCTCTAACACGGTCCTCAGAGCACGGATAGCCTATACCACAGCCAGACTACAGCTAACTAGCTAGCTAAGTAACGTTTCACACAAAGCCCAGGCGATGGTGTCGAGCCGCTGAATGAGGCTCACTGAATTAGCCACTGAACTGGAGCAGTTACTTCATTGACGCGAGCACCGCCTTCTTTACAACAGTCCAAACCGTCGTCATCTTTAATAACAACAGCTATATGTGCTCTACCCCTCTCATTTTAGTGGCTGTATTCACTAGGCAATGGTTAGGTAATCAAAAGTAGGAGCTCACAACTCTGTGGCGCTCTAAATCACTAAGGCTAGCTAGCAGCCTAGCGTTAACGGCAGTTTTACAGGTTCGGCACCTTAATGGAAATTCAGCGCTTCAACCCAACCCGGTCTGCTAGACACAGGTTAGCTAGCCGCCATCCTCAGAGACATTAATGACCCCTCGCTGTTTATCTCAAACACTAACCTGACTGGAGTAACGCATAGATAACGTTACGTGGGAAAACACACCCCACACCCACCCCCACCCCCCAAAAACCACAAAGGCCAAAACATAAACAACAAATTTACGGCCGAGTGTGACCTGCTAGCTACAGAGATGCGCCGCGTCCCTGCTGAAACTGGCAGCTATCGTCAGGAGCTGGGGGAAATTCCGTGAGAAAACACGAGCCCATGTGCTCCGTGTGGCTTCTCTCCCGTTGTCCAGCTCTCCTCCTCAGGCCCCTGCTCTCGCTCTCTCTCTCTCTCTCTCTCTCTCTCTCTCGCTCTCTCTCTCGCTCTCTCTCTCGCTCTCTCTCTCTCTCTAGCGCTCTCTCTCTCGCTCTCTCTCTCTCTCTCTAGCTCTCTCTCTCTCGCCCCCTCTCCGCTTCCATAAACGCAGCGCTCATTTACATATCGCTACATACAGCGGCTTCCTGGATTGGTCGGGCTCCATAGACTCCGCCCACTTTCTGTACAAGCGTTCCTTGGTGGGTTAACTCTTTTCTTTCCGTCACACTTTTGATGCACTTTTTTGCGGAAATGAAAGCGATTTTATTTTTTGATGTAAAATTATAACATGCCCACTCCTTCGTTCACAGCGCCACTCCACACGACGGAGGCTCTGAAAATAATCGGCAAAAATAGAGCAAATGTAATTTTTTTTTCTGCCTAGTATTTCCAGACTCCATTGTACAGAAACACCCTGCAACATGAGGGGAGATTCTGTGTAGTCAAGCATTTGTTTATTTATTTATTTTAAAATGTACAAAATTTTCCATTGTGTTAAAAAAAAGGTGTGTTCCCTTGTGGTACAAATAGCTAAATGAAGTGAACGCGACCTCTTGTGGTGGACTTAGTCCTGTCACACCCCCAAATGGGCGTGGCTAAGACTCAGACGTAACACTAATACCAGTTTGAACCGGTAGATCCCGGGCACCCCTAAAATAAAACTGGGCACCACTGCTCTTTAGACGTTTAAAAGTTATATATCTTTATAAGTTTTTTTGTATATATATATACCTTTGGACAGCTTTTGGACAGGACAGCATACAGATTTCTGTGGTGTTTGATGCAGAAGACACTGTTTATCAGTTTCCACTACTTATCAGTTTCTTATCAGTTACTTACAGTTTCTACTACCACTACTTATCAGTTTACAGATAAATGCAGCACCTTTTACATTCTTTTTTTATATTTTTACAAATTACACAATTTTTGCATTCTTTTAATTTTTCTTTTAAGGGAGAGCTGCTACTGAACTCATTAAGTAAATGATCTTTTTCACATTTGCTCTTTGTGAAGATTCTTCAGGGGCTAGAAACGTCTGTGTGACTCCACAGGTCTGTCAATAGCACATCTGTAAAAGATATTATAATGGCATGATAACAGAGACTGTTTACAACAAAAAGTGGTTCATAGTCAGTTTGGGTTGCTGCAATATAGACACATGCATATCAAAATGTAACACGCTAGATATCAAATTTTTATAGAAACAGTGTTAATTTGATGTTGGGCAAAACCAGGGAATTGGGTTTCCCATCCTTTACACCTCTTTCACATGGCCTTAATGCCTGATGTTGTCAAGTACAAATTGTCCCAGCTTTTGTCATCACAAGGTCTAATAGCCACAAGATACAGGTGTAAAGGATGGTGAAGTAGGTAATTCAATTGCACTGCTTTCAAAAGTTTGAAGGTTTGATCCCCGTCCAGTGCTGTCCTAGAATGAAGTATGGCCACCACAATTATGAAAAGTGAGCCATCATCAATAAAGCCTTAATTATGCTTATGGTAAAAATCAGTTACTAACCGGTTATAAATCTCTGATAATGCTGTATTTAATAATTTGCTGATTTTAAGCAGAGCTACATTATGAAGTAAGCTTTTCAATAGTACGAAAAGTTAACCATCAAACATTAGTCAGCTATAATTATTTATCATGCTAATTAATTTCTTTTTACAGTTGAATACATGTGTGAGATGTAGGTTATCTTATACAGTGCTGTCTAGCTAATCATTAGACTCGTGTCTAACCTGTAACAAGAGCAGCCTGAAGTAATAGCATCTGTGGCATGTCTACATTATTTTTTTAAGTTAACACTGTGCAATGAAAAAAGTGATTTAATTTACTTGATTCAGACACATCACTTCCTCATGAATGACTAAAATGCATTAATGTTTCATACATTACATCAGCACAGTTTTGTCTTTCAGTTTACTTTTGGCAATAATAATTTTTTTAAATATTTGGAAATGATGGACAAATGTAATTACACACAGAGAAAAAAAAACAACATGCCACCCCAATATAATCTCAGGGTCTTACCTGGTCAACCCACACTAAAAGACTCCATTTTAGCCCCTTGTATCATGTAGAGCTCACTTACCACTGTAAACTGCTTTGGATTACCATATCTGCTAAATTGTGTCTGCTAAATGCCAAAAACTGTGATTAAGAAGTGTTATATTTCACAGCCACTGAATCAAATGCACTGTGCTTTCAAAGAATCAATTTATTCACCATCAGAGGTCTATACTGATTCAATGGTTTTGCCCAACATGAAACCAACATTGTTTTAAGCTTAAGTGTTTAGGTTTTTTGACACATACCATCATCTACCTAAAGAGCTCAACCAGTTACATGTAGTGTTGGACACATAACATTACAGCCAATTTTTTTTCCAATCCTCTTGTTCTGGCTCATTCTGGCCAAAGGTTCAGCTTTGCCGTTTTGTTCAGAGAGTTACAATAGAATATCTCACGTTAGAGAGCAAAGCACAGTCATGGCAATGAAGGTGATGGGGAAAGCATAGATGATGGCGCGAGGAGCATGGAGGTGGAAGTGTTGCACCATCTCGCTCACAAACTCCTTCAATCCTCTCCTCTCTCTCTTTACAGAACCTGGAGGAGGGAGAAGATGCATATTAGCGCAGAGCAGTCATCCTAAAAAAGAACATGTGATTTTCAGGCCCACATGAGCTGTCACTGTGGTAGCAGCTTGATTCAGTCATGTATTACATCCGTGTTAAGCATCTATGACAAATTTGGGTATGTAATATTAAGATTTTCTGATTTGATTGCATAGTATACCATAAGTTACACAAAGTTTTGAAAACAATTTGTTCTCATATTGGTGCAACATGTTTAGCACCATACCTATTTTTGTAATGTTCACAGGTGGTGATTGAACTTGAGTAGATGCAAAGTTAGCTGGCTTCATCCAAAGATGAGGCGGTGGTGTTGTTGACTGGTCCACAGGTGTCTGGTTCGCTGGCAGATTCTGCTTTGGTAGATGGAGAGGAACTTCACCTATGGTGCGGCCACTAACGTCATCAATGTGTGCCAGCAGAGATGCAATCAACCAAAGCCCACGCACTATTTTAGGAGCCATTGACTGTAAAGAGAAGGGGCATGCCAGGAGGCTCACTGTTGCTCTGAAATTACCTCATGTTTCAAGGCAGCACTGCATTGTTCATTACTTAAGGTTCCATTCCATTATGAAGCCACAATGGGTGCTTTTTCCACAATGGACACCCCCCACTTTATTAGTTCTTTTTAATTCATGGGCCAGATGAAAAAAGTTGTGGTGAAGATCGGTTCAATTCACATTGAGTAAAATTAATGTAAAAGAGGTGCCATAAAGGTTCTGTGAGCAATGCCATGGAAGAGCTGTCAATGGATGGTTCTTCAAACCTTTAAATCTTTTGTAAATGAGATGTGTTAGAGTGAATAACCTTTTTTTAAAGCTTACAGAAGCTCCACATATTGTACAGAAATCCTGGTCCTGGAGATCTACCACCTTGCAGAAGTAAGAGCCATCACACTTGGTTTTGACATTCAGATGCTCCTGAAAGCCTTCATCTGTTAGATCAGGGTTGGTGCTAAACTAAGCTGGGCAGTGTCTCTCTAGGACCAGGACTGGACATGTTGTAAAGGTTCTAGTCAATTTAAGGGATCTTTGACATTCTGTGAAGCTTCTTTAAACTTTTAATGAGGTTCTTCACACCCATTAAAATTTTATTCACACCCCATACCTCTTTTTCAAACAATCCAACAGTAGTTCTTCTATAGCATTGCTCCAGTGCTATTTGTATGGGTAGGCTTTACTGTGAGGACATTGTAATAGCAGGTAATTGAATGGCTTCTAGTTGCTACAGCCCTGGCATATAATGATATTTGGCCCAGATCCTGTTAAACTGGACTGAACCCTTTCCTGAAATGCACATCTTGCCAAAAACAGTACAGAATCCAGCTGCTGAACGGTGGCAAACGTTTCATGAGCCAAACGTTGAAATTCACATAAAAATGAGGACGTCTTGTGTTTATGGTATGCAGATGTTTTGGCATGTTTGCTGTGGAAATTCCACAAAATTACAATTGGTCTATTTCAGCACTGTTACCAAGAGATGGGTGTCATCTTGTAGCTCTGATCAGGCACACATGCAAGTTTTGGTCCTTAGCTGGAAATTTAAAAAGCATGACATCAGTCCTTAGAATACATATCAGAGAATACATATTAGAATTTTCTGAATAAACCAGCCGGTCAGTTAAGGACTGATGATGACAGTCAATGAGTTTACTGGCATACCGTCAACACGGGTGGGGAGAATACACTGAGTAATTTCTCAAAAGCCTGATAAGACCATGGCTGTAAGCCCTGGTTTGAGATGGAGACGTCAGGAGTGAAGCAGATTCATCCTCTTGTTTCTTTTTCTTCTGAAGCAGATTTCTTCAGTTTGAATTGTAGACTTCCTGTAAAGATGTGGGTAGAAATGCTGTTACTGGGGCAGAGTACATCTTCTGTGGAGAATATCTGAGCCTCAGAGAAAACATTTTAGAAGCTTGGTTCTATATAGAGCCAAAATACAAGCTTAACACTGTAACAATAGCAGAGCTCCTTTTTGGTGCTATGTGGAACCGTTTTTTCTATATAAAGTCCAAAATATATTTTTTTATTATAAAAAAATAATAAAGGTGTCCTTAACTTGAAATGTAAGCTCATGGAAAGGGGTTTAATTCCATGCAATTTTAGAGCATTTTTATTGGTCCACTCATCATGAAATTTTCACACAGTATAAAAGATGTGTGTTCAAATGATGGGGAAAAAAATAAGATTTTTTTGGACATTGACAAACATACAGGTGTGTGTGTATATATATATATATATATATATATATATATATATATATATATACATATATGTGTGTGTGTTCCCTGGGAAGGTGAACTTATTTAGCATAACGATCATGTTATAGCTTTGGTACCATGTAGGAGGACAACGAAAGAACACACTTCTACATATTTTAACACACAATTACTATTTATTTACAGAATTTAACATGTGGAGGGAAATAAGAAAACAAACGAAATGTGCAAAAGTTTTAGTACATTTCATATTTAATTTTAGTATTTTTTTTTATTTTAAAATTGTGAAATAAAATGAGCAGAAATGTGTCATATTTAACTTTGTTCTCTGTAGATTACATGTTAAATTATTTTCACTTTGAAGATCAACATAGCATGTCATTGGACCAGTCAAACCTTTGCATATGAAGTAAATGTGTACTTAATTGGGAACGAATAAATGTGATATTGAGGGAAGTGATGAAATAATATTTAATTTTATTTTAGCCCAAAGTAAATTTGCACAGCTTTAATGCACGACTACTGTTTATTTGCCAAATTCAATATATTTTCCCCAATATGTTAAACTCAGCACATAAATAAAAGTTTGAAATACAAAATTTGAAGAGAAAAGCCAGATTTAAATTCTTTTAGAGGATTAAGGTGTTAACTTATTTCCATTTAGAAAATCAACAAAACATAATGCCTCCTAACTTTTGCACATGACTGTAGACTTACAACAGTATAACTCTGCATTATTGCATGTGCATCTTCTCTTTATTGTTTTGACTTTTTTATATTTGTATTTTTATTTTCTATTCATATCTCTACTGAAGAATCATTTTTTCAGCTTTTGTGGTTCTGCAGTGCTTGTCGTTCTTTACATTTTCCTTGTGTTTAAAAACCAGGTTTCTGGTCATCTTTAGTTCTATCATCACTCGTGTGCTGGAGGAAAAGCACCTCATACTATCAACATTCAAATGAGCCCGATAACATGTCGGAATGGGCCGTAAGCAAAAATTCACTGCTGAGTTCAGTGAAGACATTTGTCTCACCAAGCAACATCAAAGACAATGCATAAGCAAACACAAAAAGGCCCCGCCCACCAGTGGGTGGTGACAAGTATTGCGACTTCCCGTAGACCGTACTTGCAAACTTTCCCTCTTTAAGAAGGTAGGGTCCTATATGATTCACCAAAATTTTTTTTATGCAAATGCTCCTCAGGGAAGAGCCACTGACTGTTGGTATGACATCACTGAGCCTACAGAAGGTCAACTGGGAGAGTGTAAAGTTTGACATGATGTAATGCTCTCACGCAGGGAAAACACTTTCATGTTCTTGGGTTCTGCTCCCCAGTACTTTTCCGCTTTTTCACATAACCAGGTTCTTCTAAATATGATGATGATGATACACACACAATCACACACACACACACACACACACACACACACACACACACACACACACACACACACACACACACACACATACATATGTATATCATGTTCATTAAACAAATCAAAATAAAATATATTCTATGTGGTTGTACCAAATTTGCTCTGATCACAATAACAAAAACATTTTCTGTGAATTTAATGATGTCTGAATATTTCTGTGAAGGGTCTCCTAAAGCCCTTCAGGGCTCCTCTTACGCACTGCAGCCTATAAGATCTCACTAAGGTTACTGACTCCTGGGTTACGTGAGGTCAGGTGTATATCATGCATATGGGCTTTGCTTTTTGCTGACTTACACAAGATTTCTTTGGTGCATTACAGACAACCAAAGCGCTTTAAAAGAAAGAAAGTGGAGGAAGAAAAATTCAAGATACTTATATTTGAGCAAAAATAAAATAGTAAAATAAAATAATAGAAAAAATATCTGAAATTTAAAAATATATATAAATATTATTTATTACTATCTATCTATCTATCTATCTATCTATCTATCTATCTATCTATCTATATAATATATATATATATATATATATATATATATATATATTTTTTTTTTTTTTTTTTTTTTGTTCAATGTTTCTGCAGAATTTGAAAATTTACTGTTTACATTTGTGTTAACTTTTCATGATGAAGGAACCAACAGAAATGCTTCAAAATGTCTATTTTATTACATTTTCTTCCATTTTCTTTCATCACAAATTTCTAATGTTTCCTCCTTCTCCTGCAAGGTTACCATTTTGGAGGTACAATATGCTGCTCTGACAGCGACAATGTATAAAATGTACTTGAATTTCATGAAGTACATTCCATCTTAATCACAAACTTTGGCATTTTAAACAACACTTGTTGAAGACACAATACAAAACACGCAACTGTCTGTGTGTAACTTAAAGTTTAATAAAGGTTTATAGTGTATAATTTTCCTTATTCTTATACCGAAAATAAATGCTATTATTTTTCATCTCGAATAACCAATTGTTTGCTCATGAAAAGCCTGAAGAACATGGTTTGGTGATGCTTTTCTCACTATGATCATGCGAGATAACATTTCTGAATTTTTTCAGAATTTTCAAATGTAGCCTTTTAGTTTTAACAAAAATGATTAGCTTCAGTTAAATAATGCATATGCTGTTCTTCCTGTGTTGTGGGGAAAACATAAACATATGAAAAGAATCTAAAAAAAATGGGAACTGAATTCTCAAGAGAAAGTTTCATTTTCCACTCAAAACATTTTCAGCACTTTCCCTAGAGGGTATGCTAAAAATGAATCACTGACATGAATGTTTTTTTTTCTTTTTTCGATTTTAATTAAACATCTACATTGAAAAAGTACACCAACTATGCAGACTGACAGAATTTAAGTTGTAAATGGAGGTCATTTAGAAATGGGCTAAGTCAAATCAGTGACTGATTATCCTAAAAATACCCTATACATTTTTATAAATATAAAAAGTCTATAGAAATGCAACACAATACGCTCTGCTACAGTGTAACACCAACTGTAAACACTTTGCCCAATACAAACATTTTAAATTCATTTGAGCTTGTTTAACAAATGCAATAAGATGCTATTAGGCAGGAGCTCAGCTGCTGTTTGAGGCTAAGTGATGTACCAAAGGGACTGTCCCTAAAAGGTGACTAACATTCATTCCCAGACAGGTGAAGGGAGAGACCCGGGGCGGGGGGGTTGTCATAAAAGGCTGAAACAAACGGTAGTATGCAGCTTTGCCTTCACACACTCTTCGCACATGGGAGCATGAAGGTCTGCCATAACAGCAGCAGCAGCAACAGCTCAGCCTTTGACTGAGGCTCTTTCTGCGACCGAGGAAGTTGCTTTTTTTCGTCGGATTCTTAGAATTCAAGGTCGAGTAAAGAGGGAGGAAGGATGTGGAGCAATAGGCAGTTTGCGTGAAACGCCGAGCGAGGAGTTCAGTGGAAATAGGTATGGTTTGAACAGTGGGTAGGTTTCCGAAGTCAACAGACTCGCTTTGTGCATGAATGAGCTGCTTGGAGGAGATGTTTCATTGTTTTCTGGACCCGAAACTACTACAGGAGCACCGGGGCAGACCGAATGACATGCAGTAGGTCTTATCAGATGGGCGTAAGTAAGATCTAATCCTAATCTGCCATCGTTCTACAACACCTGGTAGTCAACACCACCTTATTTTAACTTAGAGTAGAAAGGAAGGAAACCAAAATGTGGATACTATTATGTCTGATGATATCACCAACCAAAACTCTCCCGTTTTAGGTAGTATAGCCATTTCTAACAGAGGCCTTACTCCGATGATAATGTGTGTAGAAAAAAATTGATGTCTTATGAAAACCAAAAGTACTGAAGAAGATGTTTCCTGGAAACCGTTGAAACATGAAATATACTTTTCTCCTCAGCCTCGATTTCTCGTTCTGAGCAACAAAGAGCAAGACACCCCTATGACACAAAGCATGGACACAGGTCAGTTCGTATTTCGGCTAGTGCGGACTCTTTTGGGAAATAACCTTTCAAAGCGCGTGCATAATAAGGCTGTGGTATTCCCCCTAACACATTCACAAGCAGTTTCACTTTTAATCAAGTGCACAAGAATGGCATCGACCATGAGGAACATATCGCAGGCAGACTGTTCAGCTTCACTTTGGCCTTAACGTGCTTTGGATTGATTATGCTTTAGGACACATTTTGGATTAGACATATGATGCAAAGTAGGGATCAGACACAAGAAAAAGTTTGACAAGAACATGCCATTGTGATTTGAACTGAG